>NC_056725.1:1626853687-1626974222 GCF_019279795.1 Protopterus annectens
AGAGCAGATCTGAGTGTTGCCTTTGAGATTCTTGACATAGCTATAGAATATTTTGTGGCTGTCTTTAGAATCAGTGGCGATTTTGTTTTCGTAACTAGCTTTGGAGGATTTTATCAGGGATCGCAGCTTCCTACTGAGGCTGACCAGGGAGCTCCTCCACTCATGGGATTTTACTCTCTTTTGCAACAGTTTCTTCTTTCTGTTGTACAGTTTGTTTATGGCAGGGGACCACCAGATTGGCTTCCTTTTTTGGAGAATAGCATCTTGGTTCTGTTTGGGATAGCACGATCCATGCACTCATGTAAGTGCTTATAAAGTGCAATTGTGTTGGATTCAGTAGTCGTAACTGTGTTGTCCATCTGCATGGGTGTCGTGAAGTTCACCACTTCTGTCTTAAGAAGCATGAAGTTGGCTTTGGAGAATTTTTTTACCATGGTTTCCTTAATGGGGGGTGGGGGCAGGATGTGGATATCTAGGGTAATTAGCTTATGGTCGGATCAGACCAATGACACGTTGACTTCAGCTGTGGAACACCGGTCATACATGTTGGTAATGACTAGATCTAGGATATTGTTGCCCCTGGTGGGGGTGTGGATAAGTTGATCCAGGGCATTGGGGTTTATGAATTCTAGAAAGCATTGAGCGAAGGAGTTGGTACATGAGTAGTTTTCCCAGTTAATGGTGGGGTAGTTGAAATCGCCCATTATTAGGGTGTTTGGTTCCTGTTTTTTTTATTTTATCGTGGAAATGGGAATACATTCCGTTCCGCAGTGCTTATACTTACCTTTATCGGTGATGTGTTGTGTCAGCGATGTGGTCTCGGTGATCTGGTCTTTCGGTAAGTGTTCTGTTGTGGATCTGATATGGATCCATATATATATATATATATATATATATATATATATATATATATATATATATATGGTTCCACTTCATATCATCGAATTACCATTTCATCGAATTGCAAATCATCGAGACCAAATCGTCGAAAACTCATTTCATCGAAAACTCATTTCATCGAATCTCAAATCATTGAAAACTATGAAGCAACTACAAATAACATTCCACAATGTTTTTACTACGTTTATGCAGGGGAGCAAGCCCCCCTGCACCCCACACCCCCCGTAATTAAATATACCAACTCCAAAGTCGAACTACAGTGGGGTTAGGAAATTACCTTTTTCCCCCACTGTAGTGCGACCTTGAAGTTGGTATATTTAATTATGGGGGGTGTGGGGGTGGAGCCCCCCACATGGGGGGTGCAGGGGGGCTTGCCCCCCTGCATAAACATAGTACAAAATGTCTGGGATGTTATTTGTAGTTGCTTCATAGTTTTCAATGATTTGAGATTCGATGAAATGAGTTTTCGATGAAATTAGTTTTCAACGATTTGGTCTCAATGATTTGCAATTCATTGAAATGGTAATTCGATGATATGAAGTGGAACCATATATATATATATATATATATATATATATATATATATATATATATATATATATATACATATAGTTGCATATATATATATATATATATATATATGTGTGTGTGTGTGTATGTATACATACATATAGTTGTGTGTGTATATATATTTTTATATATATATATATATATATATATATATATATATATATATATATATATAATGTTTAAATGGATTCACTTTAGAAGCTCAAAATACTGAAATATTGAAATTCAGTATTTCTAGCCCATAAAGTGGAACCCTGAAAAGAGCGAAACCTCAGAAGCGCGAAATTCAAAATCTCGAATACTGGAGGTTTTGAATTTCGCACTTCTGAGGTTTTGCTGTGGTTTTGGCTGCAGGTAAGTGTGTATGTGTTAAGGGTTTTGGGTAGGGGCTGTGGTGTGTGTTAGTGTGTTTTGTTGCTCTGATGTGTGTGTGCGAGGAGAATGTACCTTGTGCAATGGTGTTTTGTCTGTGTTTGTATGTTGTGCGACCTCGGAGTTAGAATATTTAAGTAGGGGGGTGCACGGGGGCTTGCCCCCTGCTTTTATGTAGTAGAGAGGTTGTGTTTGTGTGTGGGGAGGAAGGTGTGTGTGTGTGGAGTAAAAGCGCGGAATTCAGAATCTCCGCTGTGCAAGATTTTGAATTTCATGCTTCTGAGTTTTCGTTCATAGGTAGGTGCTAGGCTATCAGCCCAAAGGCCTACGTAAGCCTATCCAGCAAGGTTCCATAGCTTACACCACCCAAGAAAGTTATTTTCCTGTGCAACTGTCGAGCAGAGACACAGAAGTGGTCCCCGGGGTGTATTTCCTATTTCTCATCCACTCATCAAGATTTTTCTTAAGAGTGCTAATGAAGAACTTTGCTTGACATAGATGGGTAACTTGTTCCAGAGTATAGGAAGTCTCTGGGACCGGAATCTATCCCTCCAGTGTGTCCAGTTTATTGTGGTGACAAGGTTTAGGTCCCTAGACCATGTAGCTCAGAGGGATTGGAATTTCTTTAGGTGTAGCATGTCCAACAGCTCTGGGTTTGACATAGCTTTATATGTTAGGCAGAGATCACCTTGGAGTAGGCAGTATGCTACGGAGTAAAGCTGAAGTTTTTTGAGGCGGTCAGTGTAGGGCATTTGTTTGAGGCCAGTAATCCTCTTTGTGAGTTACTTCTGTGGCCTTTCCAGCTGCTGCAGATGTCTTGTGAGGTACATTCCAAAAGGGGTGTTGCACTCTATAATGGGTCTAATGAGTGACGAGTAGAGGGGAACAATGACCTCTTTTTTCCTGGATGAGAACCCTTTTATGATGAAGTGTGCCATGTAGAAGGACTTGCTGTCTACTGTGGCGATGTGACTATCAAAGGAGAGACTACTGTCCACCTGGGTCCCAAGGTCTCTTATCACACATTCGGTATTAAGTAGATTGCTACCTATGTGGTAGTTCATGGGTACAGAGTTTTTACCATAGGGGTTGACACTGCACATTTTGGCATTGAGCTTGAGGCCATGGTTCTGACACCAGAGGCATCTGTCTCAGTGAGGCCCTTCTGTAGGATGTCCACATCATTTGGGGACTTGACTATGGCTCCTAGTTTGCAGTCATCTGTGAACTTCGTTAGCCTGAGGCCTTCTGTGTTAGCCTGTACTTCAGAGAAGTAGATACCAAACAGGAGAGGTCCCAGGACGGAACCCTGTGGTACTCCACTTGTCACTGTTTTGAGGTCAGATTTGGAGTCTGCAACTTTTTTGAAAGTTTTCGACTTTATAGCCTCGAAATACTGAATTTCGACATTTCAGTATTTCAAGGATATAAAGTGAATCTGTTTAAATATATATATATATATATATATGTGTATATATATATATATATATATATATATATATATATACAGACACGACACATGCACACACACACACACACACACACACACACACACACACGTAATTGGGTTGCCTACACTTAATCTAACCCATATTTAATTGGCAGTCAAAACACTGACTGCGTGATGTCAGCACTGCAGACACATTACTGTTGTATGATAGTAAAGTTAGCTACACCTCTCAACCTCTGCAGATTCAGATACAGCTCTAATGTGTAGTACACCCATATATAACTGTGTATATATATATATATATATATACATATATATATATATATATATATATATATATATTTATATATATATATATATATATATATATATATATAAATATGTATATGTATGTGTGTGTGTCTACTGAATGTACTATGTTTTTCATATGTAACTATGTTTGTAATATTTTAATTGCTAGGATTCTTCATCTGTAACTATGTCTGTAATATTTTAATTTGTGGAGCTTTTCTCCCCGGCCCTCCGCTGAAAATGGACCTGCATCCAGATGGACATTCCCAGTCACCAAATGTAAATAAATAAATAATATATACATATAAATGTATATATATACACAGTGGATATAAATAAGTGTACACACCCCTGTTAAAATGCCTGGTTTTTGTAATATAAAAAATTGAGACCAGAATAAATCATTTCAAAACTTTTCCCACCTTTAATTTGACCTATAACCTGTACGATTCAATTGAAAAACAAACATTTGTTAGGAAAAAAATATAAAAAAATAAAAAACTTACAATATGCTTGTTGCATAAGTGTGCACACCCTTAAACTAACACTTTGAAGCACCTTTTGATTTAATTACAACATTCAGTCTTCTTAGGTAGGAGTCTGTCAGCATGGCACATCTTGACTTGGCAATATTTGCCCACTCTTGCTTGCAAAGGTCTCCAAATCTGACAAATTGCGAGAGCATCTCTTGTCCACAGCCCTCTTCAAGTCATCCCACAGATTGGATTTAGGTCTGAGCTGTGGCTGGGCCATTCCTAAACTTTAATTTTCTTCTGGTGAAGGTATCCTTTTGTTGATCTGGATGCATGCTTGAGGTCATTGTTGTGTTGAAAGGTAAAATTCCTCTTCATCTTCAGCTTTGTAGCAAACACCTGAAGTTTTTGGGCCATAAGTGCCTGGTATTTGGAACTGTTCATAATTCCCTCCACCTTGACTAAAGTCCCAGTTCCAACTGAAGAAAAGCAACACCAAAGCATGATACTGCCACCACCATGCTTCACCGTGGGGATGGTGTTCTTTTGGTGATGTGAAGTGTTGTTTTTGTGCCAAACATACCTTTTGGAATTGTGGCCATAAAGTTCAACCTTGGTCTCATCAGACCATAACACATTTTCCCACATGCTTTTGGGAGACTTGATGTATTGTTTTGCAAATTTTAGCCAGGCCTGGATGTTTTTCTGTGTAAGAAAAGGCTTCCGTCTTTCAACACTACCCCATAGTCCAGCTATATGGAGACTACAGGAG
This sequence comes from Protopterus annectens, assembly GCF_019279795.1. Taxonomy (NCBI): domain Eukaryota; kingdom Metazoa; phylum Chordata; order Ceratodontiformes; family Protopteridae; genus Protopterus; species Protopterus annectens. The sequence goes on from NC_056725.1 coordinate 1,626,858,516, forward strand.
ATTGATGTCACATGTAGTACACAACCAGTACTTGCCAGAAATTCCTGCAACTCCTTCAGTACTGCTCTAGGACTCTTGGCAGCCTCCCTAACCAGTTTTCATCTTGTCTTTTCATCCATTTTGGAGGGATGTCCAGTTCTTTGCAATGTCACTTTTGCTCCATATTTCCTCCACTTTTTGATGATTGTTTTCACTGTGTTCCATGGTATATCCAGTGCTGTGGAAATTTTTTTGTACCCCTCTCCTGACTGATATGTTTCAACAATGAGATCCATTTGATGCTTTGTAAGCTCTCTGTGAGTCATGGCTTTTGGTGCAGTAGGCAACTGAATAAATGTCAGGAAAATCATACTAGGACAGCTGAACTTTGTTTGGGGTTAATCAGAGTCTCTTAAATTGATGGCAGGTGTGTACTCAAGAAGACTGAATGCTGTTATTAAATCAAAAGGTGTTTCAACAAAGTATTAGTTTAAAGGTGTGCACACTTATGCAACCAGCATATTGTACGTTTTTTATTTTTCCCCTAACAGATTTGTTTATTTTTCAATTGAATTGTAAAGGTTATAGGTCACATTAAAGGTGGGAAAAGTTTTGAAATGCTTTATTGTGGTCTAATTCTTTTATATCACAAAAACCTAGCATTTTCACAGGGGTGTGTGCACTTTTTATATCCACTGTGTGTGTGTGTGTGTGTGTGTGTGTGTGTGTATATATATATAATATATATATATATATATATATATATATATGGATGTACTTCGTATTCCCGAAGATGAAAATCCCGAGACAGCAAACACAAAATGGGAAGCACCGAACTACATAAGTTTACCCATGGCAAGTAAATACTTGCCCAGCACAACACTAAATACTTGCCCAGCACAACACTCGGTACTTACCCAGCACAACACTAATACACACCACACTACCTCCACCTGCCTATGTGGAGAGGCTGCACCCCCCTCAATTATATATACCAACTCCTGGATTGCACTACAATGGAGAAAGGGCATAATTCCCCACGTTGGATAAGGGTTTACTTGTCCTGGGAATACTTACGTGGTTCGTGATTTTCAGTTTCGTCCTTCTCGTCTCTATATAGAGCTATCTATATATTATATATTTTATTTATATATATATATATATATATATATATATATATATATATATATATATATATATATATATTTATAGAGCGCAGTGGTGCCTTCTGTGTGGAGTCTGCATGTCCTCCCTCCGTTCGTGTGGGTTTTCTCCGGGTACTCCGGTTTCCTCCCACATTACAAAGACATGTATCTGGAGTGTTTCTCCCCAGGCCTCCATTGAAAACTGCCTTTGCTCCAATTCGGACTTTCCCTGTAAACAAATGTTAAATAAATACACACACATATGTAATTGGGTTTCTGCACTTAATCTAATCCTCATTTAATTTACAATCAAAACACTGCATTGTGCAACATCAACAGTGCAGAAACAATACTGATGTTTCATAGTAAAGTTAGTTATACCTGTCAACCTTTGCACATACAGATATAGCCCTAATGTGTCGTACACACACACACACACACATATATATATATATATACATACATATATATATATATATATATATATATATATGTATATATATATATATATATATATATATATATATATATATATATATATACATACATACACATATGCACCTTTAGAAGAGACTTAATATCAAAAAAATAAAAAACTTCAAATGACCATGCTGAAAAAGTAAACAGACTTGGACTCGTAGTTTTAACGCTTTCATCCTTTTATTAGTATCTGGAATTCATCAGAAACATGTGTACAAAAATCACCTCACCTTCGACTTTATAGTGTCGATAAACAAAGGATAAATAAAAGAAAATGATGTGTGCAACAATACAATTGTAAGCAACCTATAAGGAAGAACAGAAACATGACTAGGGGAGTGGTTATATGTTTCTGATAAAGTCCAGATACTAATAAAAGGACAAAAGCGCTAAAACTACTAGTCCGAGTCAGTTTTTTTTCAGCATGGTCATTTGAAGTTTATTTATTTATTATATATATATATATATATTTATATACATACATACACACACACACGCGTATATATATATATATATATATATATATATATATATATATATATATATACATACATACATACGGGTTCACTACTAAATCTCGAATTACAGAATCTCGAGACTCTGAATCCCGAAGACCAAAATCTCGAGATTCCATAATATCGAAATTAAAAAAAACATTATTTAAAGCACACCCCCTGGAAGTTAAATATACCAACTCCGAGATCGCACCACAGTGAAGTGAACGGCAAAATAGTGCCGTGCAGAGCGGAATGGAAATTTTGCCATTCACTCCACTGTAGTGCGATCTTGTAGTTGGTATATTTAAGTGCAGGGGGTGTGGGGGGTGCAGCCGCCCATGTAGGGGGGTGCAGGGGGCCTTGCCCCCCTGCATATACCTTTCTAAATGCTTTTTATCTTTATATTTGTTTTTTTTTTTTTTTATTTCGATATTACAGAATCTCGAGATGCTGGTCATCGGGATTCAGAGTCTCGAGATTCCGTATTTCGAGATTTAGTAGTGAACCCATACATACACATACATGCATATGCATGCACACACACACACACACACACACACACACACACACACACACACACACACACACACACACACACACACACACACACGCATACATATATGTACATATTTAAGCACATTTATATACCTATATATCTCTCTCTCTCTCTATATATATATATATATATATATATATGTATATATATATATATATATATATATATATATATACGTGTGTGTAAATACAGATGTGTGTGCGTATATATGTATATCTCTAGGTCCTCAGCTATGGCTTTTGCAGACTAGTGCTGCGATTTTTAATATACAAAGATTGAGAGGTATAGTTAACTTTGTTATCAAACAAGAATAATGTTTCTGTTTCATAATTTTACTTATTTTTAATAATAGTAAGGTGTTTGAAATGTACTGTTGGAGTTTTATGCAATATTTAGAGGAAAATCAGAAAATATTTTTCTACTAAAATATCATGATATTTGCATTTTCCTGTAACCCTCAATTCCTCCAAATGTCCAAATCATGGTTGTTCTGCAGATGGAATGACAAACCATCAAATATGGTCAACACGTACTTATATAGCCATTAGTTACAGTTAGACGTTGCACATTCGATTCTCAGTTAGAGCGTCTTCTGTGTGTCGACATGCGTGAATGGGTGTTCCTTCGTTGAAGGTTGTGCGTTAGGCCCGGCAAGCCAGTACGTAAAAGTCTACTGCCAATCATTAGTGGACCGGAGTGCCGCTGTGTCGACCCCTAACCGGGAAAAGCCAAAAGACAGTAGTAGCTGTTAAGACCTGTCTCACAGAATAAGGTGTGTTCTGTTGTTATTATAAGGCTGTAGCAGGATATCTGCCCATCTGCACCTCCCCACTGTATGTTTTCCTCGAAGGTGATGATTTATTTCAAACCCATAGTCGTACCTCTCAACTGTCCAGATTTTGCCTCATATTTTTGGTCTGTTCCTCATAAAATTTGTGGTTTTCTGGGAAATCACTGAGGATTGACGTCACTAAATAATGATATGCATCTGAGTTTCAGCCTCTATATCTTTCAGAAAATAGTGATTGTGATAATATGAGGTAATGCCATCTGTACCAGGGAGAGTAGGCAGTGCATGTGTGACATATGTCAGCATAGCTAGATGGAGTTTTGCAAAGAATTTTATGTCAGTTGACTATCACACTGATTTGAAAAGATGCTTGTCTTTAAAAATGCATTTGTAAAGTTGCTTGTGTTAAAAATGCATCAACACCAGTGTGCCACCCAGCAACAGCCCCTAAGGCAAGACAATGTACCTAACACTTTAGTCATAGGTGACTCTATAGTCCGGCACACTGATGTCCCTCCCACCAGGTTAAATAAGGAGAAAATTACAGTCAGCTGCCTGTCGGGTGCCAGGATCCGCCACATAATGCATGCACTCAAGTCACTCCACAACAAGTACAAATATGACTCTGTCATTGTCCATGTTGGAGTGAATGACTTGAGACGTACCTCCCTGGACTACATGAAAAGAGACATGGAAGAGCTCTCGGATCATGTGGCCCAGGCAGGTATGACCCTAGCCCTGAGTAGCATCCTGCCTTCGCCCAGAATGATACCACAATATAAGGATAAAATGATTGACTTCAACAATTGGCTAAGCTTATGGTGTCATTCAAAGGGGATCCAGTATCTGTATGCCTGGGACGACATGATTGACAGACCACGATGCTTTGCCAGCGATGGTCTGCACCTGTCGCCCCTGGGATTCAGGTTACTGGCTAAGGCTGTTGCCACCCCTATAGTGCCTTTTTTAGGCAAACTTCAAAGGACAAAACCACCACCGTAACAGGTACAAGCATGCAAAATCTGAAGGTAATGCTACTCAATGCTAGAAGTCTAAACCTCAAAATGCACTCTCTCGAGGCACTCCTAGAAATGGAGAACATCGATATCTGTGCAGTAACTGAGACCTGGTTCAAGGCTCCAGAGAGCACCCCTGCAATACCAGGCTACAACTCTTACCACACTTTTCGGCCACCAAACCAGGACCGAAACACTAAAGGTGGAGGAGTGTCAATATTCACCAAGGATATTCTAGTTGGCCAACACAATGTGTCTGAAATTCTCCAAGTGCAACTAACACTAAGTAAGACTGCAATCCAAATTGTAGCTTGCTACAGATCCCCCACCATACCCCAAGATTCTCACTACACCTTTCTAAACATACTGGAAAATATTAAGATAGAACCAAACACCCTAATACTGGGTGATTTTAACTACTCTGCCATTAACTGGGAAAACTTCTCATGTCCCAACACCTTTGCGCAACGGTTCTTGGAATTCATAAATTCCAACGCCCTGGATCAACTAATCCATAGTCCCACCAGGGGCTCCAGTATCCTAGACCTGGTCATTACCAACATGGGAAATCAATGCTCCATACCTATGGTCACCCCCTCGTTAGTCAGGTCTGACCATAAGCTAATCACCCTTAACATCCACATCCCACCCCACCCCCAGTAAAGAAACCACCATAAAAACTTCTCCAAAGCCAACTTCATGCTACTCAAGCCAGAAGTGACAAACTTCATGACACCCATGCAGACGGAACTGAAAGTTCAACTGCTGAATCCTACACTAAGGCACTGTACGAGCACATCCACTCATGCATGAATCGTGCCATCCCAAATAGAACCAAAATGCTCTCATCCAAAAAAGGAAGCCAATCTGGTGGTCCCCTGCCATAAACAAACTTTACAACAAAAGGAAGAAACTTTTGCAGAAAAGAGGAAAATCCCAGGATGCAAAAAACTCCCTTACTAGCCTCAGTAAGAAACTGAGATGCCTCATAAAATCCTCCAAAGCTAGTTACGAAAATAAAATTGCCAAAGATTCCAAAGACAACCACAAAGCATTATATAACTATGTCAAGAATCTAAATGGCAATGCTCAGATCTGCTCTGAGCTAAAACAGAATAGCATTAAATATACTGATCCGAAGGATATTGCCAATATCCTGGCAGATCGATTCAGTGCCAACTTCACCCCCTCTCACCCCCTAAATGGCCCATCTCAATACCAGAAGATTGCCAAATTCCAGTAATAACGGCCACACAGGTACAAAACGCACTCTCTAAAGCCAAGAATACAGCATCCATGGGACCAGATGACATCCTGAGCTGTGTACTACATGAACTACAATATGAACTGGCACCTCACCTAAGTGTCATGTTTAATCATAGCCTCACCTCAGGTTTCGTGCCCACTGAGTGGCGCAGAGCTACAGTTATCCCAATCCACAAGGGGGGATCCACCTTGGATCCCGGAAACTACCGTCTCATCAGTCTGACAAGCCTTATCTGCAAGGCCATGGAGCGTATTATCATGGAACTTATAAACAAAGACATTGGCAACCTTCAAACACTGGACCCCACCCAGTTTGGGTTTGTGAAGCGCCGATCTTGTCTCTTGAACCTGATTGACTTCTTTGAATCAGTCTCCAGAGCCATGGACAAGGGTAAGGTGGTCCACACAGCCTATCTAGACCTTGCCAAGGCCTTTGACACCGTCCCCCACTCTGGAATCATAGATAAACTTACTAAGTTGGGCATTAATCCCTATGTCACCCAATGGGTTGCTGAATGGCTTACTGATAGAACCCACACTGTAAAAGTACCTGACTCCAAATCCAGCTCCAGACAAGTGACAAGTGGAGTACCTCAGGGTTCAGTCCTGGGGCCGATCTTGTTTGGCATCTACTTCTCTGAAGTACAGGTCAACACTAAGGGACTCTGGCTAACAAAGTTTGCAGATGACTGCAAACTGGGAGCCATTATTGAATCCCCAAATGATGTGGATACTCTACAAAAGGGCCTTACAGAAACAGATGCTTGGTGCCAGAGCCATGGGCTCAAGCTCAATGCCAAGAAATGTATTGTTATCCCCTTTGGGAAAAAACATGTATCCATGAATTACCATATAGGTGGCAGTACACTAAACACAGAAAGTGTGATAAGAGACTTAGGGACACAGGTGGACAGTGGTCTCACCTTTGATAACCACATCGCCACAACAGTCAGGAAATCCTTCTATGTGGCACACCTCATCACGAAGGGCTTTTCATCCAGAAAAAAGGAGGTCATTGTCCCACTGTACTCATCCCTCATTAGACCCATTATAGAATACAACGCCCCATTTGATATGTACCTCTCAAGACATCTGCAACAACTGGAAAGGCCTCAGAAATACCTCACTAAAAGAATCACAGGCCTAAAGCAGATGCCCTACGCTGACCGCCTTAAAAAACTCCAGCTATACTCTGTCTACTCAGAGGCGATCTCTGCTTAACATACAAGGCCATGTCAAACCCAGAGCTGTTGGACATGCTACACTTAAAGAAATCCCAATCCCTCAGAGCTACATGCTCCAGGGATCTAAACCTTGTCATCACAATAAACAAAACATGCTGGAGGGATAGGTTTCTGACCCAGAGACTCCCCAGACTCTGGAATAGATTGCCCATACATGTCAAGCAGAGTGCCTCTTTGGACCTCTTCCAAGAGGAACCTTGACGATTGGATGGGAGAAAGGAAATTCACCCCAGGGATCACGTCAGTTGCCCTGCTAGACAGGGGTCCAGGAAAGTAAATAATATGGGAAGAAATAGCCAGGGAATTGTTATGGCTAGGCTTGTATAGGCCCTAGGGCTGATAGCCTAGTACCAACCTATGAACCTATGAACCAGTGGGTCCTGCTGGACAGAAATATATTTACATGTATGTCAAACAGTATTATTATAACTGATTAAATGTATATGTTTTAACAGATAATTCTGGAATCTCAGTCCAGCTAATTTTGAAAATAGGTTGAAAATCAAATGGGTTTGCTTTAGACCATAAAGATTTTATCTTACAGCTCTGATTGCAGCCATAAGCAAAAATGACTGGAAAAACCCGGACTAGTAATCTTACTGTATTGTCCTTTGGGGTGAACTAATTGCTACCCTGAAAGGGTGGAAGTTTTTGAAATTGTTTTATACCTTTCAGATTCTGCAACAGATGTTAGCAAAGCTGTGGGTGTGTATTGTACCAGAGTCAGGTGACCAAATGTGATGTCATTCTATAACCAGCACTGAAATGATTCTTTAAATATTAGTGGGAGATATGACAGAATTCTCGCAGCAGCACTTTGTCTCCTAGAACCTGACAGGAAAGATCTCTCACAGATATCTCACACAACCTCATACATCATCTTGCCTTGCAGTAGTAAGCAACTCAACACACCTCGTTTTATCTTGCTTTAGTAAATAAGGGGGGAGCAGTAATTCTTTAGTCAGTCAGGAAAATGTAGTGAGATTAGTTAAGTATTGCTTGTCTGTATCTGTGTGAATCTGTCCAACTGGCTTATTTTTTATATCTCCTGTGACTGAAACACTGGTGTTTATTGTAACTAGATTTCTCATGTTTTCTATTTTATTATTAAATATTTTTATATCTTTTATTGTGGCTTGTCTTTTGGAGAATACCTTTAACACCTTAGGAGTACTTCTTATTTTAGTGACACCATGCCCACTCGTGAAAGCCTTGCTGCGTTGGTCAAACTCTACCATTTGTATTAGTATTAATTTTACCCAGTGTAACTGAGTACCCTTGTAAGAGCCATAGAGTAGCTGACTTGTGGCAGTGTAATTACCTTATAGTCTGTGTAGAGGGAATAAGCTTGTAAATCTGTACCAGCCTTTCCCGTGTGTGTGTGTGTGTGTGTGTGTGTGTGTGTGTGTGTGTGTGTGTGTGTGTGTGTGTGTGAGAGCTACTTGGAACAAGGACACAGAGCTCCAAAGTAGTCAGTGTGGAGTCTTGTTTGGGGCTTGGAGAGAGACAGAGAGTCCACCCCAGGCCTTGGAGTGTGCTCCCTGTGTGCTGTTAAGGGAAATTGTGCTTGGTGCAGAGAGCTGCATCTGAAAATACTGTGTGTGTCCATTTTTCTCCCTAGTGGCTGTCCCTTACTGGTGTCAGTGGTGAGGATTGAGGCTCCTTGATTACTTGTCCAGAGTAGTGGCCGTCACATATTGGTGGCAGCTGGGTGGAATAGTAATTGAACTTCAGTAGCCTGTGAGCAGTTGTCACTGAAGGTGTGTGTACTCTCAGCAGCCACAAGGTAAACATACAGAGTTTCATTTTCACAACAGTTTTATTTATTTTTGTTAGTTTAGTCAGGGAAGGCAGGCAAAGATGACAGCAAAGGATTATGGCACGCTGACAAAGAACCAGATGGCCAAGGTGTGTGAAGCCAAAAGACTGGTGCATTAACACCTCACTAAAGAGGAAATTATTTCAGCCTAAATCGTAGCTGCAGCACGGACCAGCAACCAGGAAGACAACCAGTCTGATGATGGGGGCGTGCAGCCTTCAGAAACAGGATAGTTCAACTTTTCCTCAGAGGACTTGAAAACCCATCTGGACTAAAAGAGACTTGAACTGGAGGCCAAATGTTTGGAATTAGAATCAGCAGGGAGACTGTGGCGTTTGGAGACCGAAGAAAAGGAGAAAAAGCGCCAGCATGAGAGGGAGATGACTCTTCATCAGGGTCAGGGTCAAGGAGGTAATAGGGGAGGGAATAACCGAACCCCAGAAGCAATAAATGTCAGTAAATTTCTTCCACAGTTTACAGAGAGTGATAATTTTGATAGTTTTATTTATATATTTGAAAGAGTATGTAAACAGTATAATGTTAACCAAGGGCTCTGGGTATGGTTCCTGGCCCCCTTACTCCATGATAAAGCTGTAACTGCTGTTTCTAAATTGTCTGATACTGATTGTTTAAACTATGATAACGTTAAAAAATTTGTATTGGAATGTTTTGCGTTAACACCTGAAGCTTACAGAAAAAAAGTTTCATGAGCATAGACAGAAGGGAGATGAAAGTGTATGTGATATTTTCTGAGTTAAGCACTTATTTTCATAGGTGGGTGAGTGGGTGTCAGGTCACCACTTATGAAAGGCTAGCAGACATTTTGTTGAGGGAACAAGTCATTAGCACTTTGCCTGAGGACATGAGAATCTGGTTGACAGACTGGGAGTGTAACTCTGCAAATGAACTGGGAAGAAAAGGGGATCTCTACTTAGCAAGTAGGGCCCCACTGTACAAGAAGGAAATACCCTGTACTGCACGTGGATACAAGGGAACCCATTTTTGGGCAATTTAAACCACCCCAGCAAAGTCCACTAGTAACGAGGAAGACACTAATTCAGGTACACGACCAGGATCAAGGGTTAGATGTTTTAAATGTAAATAGAGGGGCCATGTAGCATACAAATATCCACTGAAGCAAGGTGGGAACAAAAGGTGAGGGAGCCAACAAGTGGGATTAGCAACGTGCCAGTGGTAAGTTGTCTGGAGATAACAGGGGTACAAAACTATCACTGGAGTTTGTATCCTAGCTTAGTGGGTGGAAGACATGTCACTGCTAAAAGACACACAGCCTCTCACTTAACCATTGTGAAGCTTACAGTGGGTAAAGAGGAGCAGTACTTGCTTGGGCAGTCCACTCTAGTCAGAGATTTAGGAGGGACCCCATTCCAAATACATTTGACCTGGGTTCACCTTGACTGGGATGGTGGAAAAGGAAGCAAACAGGTAGGTGTATTTGAGGATATCCCTCCAGATGTCTTGATAGGGACTGATTTTGAAAATGCAGTACTATGTGTGCATGCAGTTAAATGCAGTCAGGCTTGGAGACAGCATGTGGGTCTGCTACCCTGGAGGAGACCCAGACAGACCCCACACCTGAAGCTGCAGCTGGTGATGTGGTTGTTTTAGGGAGGGAGCTGCCCCATATCATTGAGACTGAACGTGAGCCACAGCTGCTTAGTACTGATGTTCTGTGAACAGAGTGACTGCAAGGACAGAGATGACTGGTAGTACCCAGGCTGATAGTAAGGCACCGTTGTCAGAAGATATCAAGCTTCCTGTGGAAAGGTAGCTGGGCAGGGTCACAAAGGTAGGGTTGAGATAGGCTCAGCTTTCAGACCCTACCTTAATGGGCTTGAGGGTGGTTGTTAAGGAGGCACCTGATTCTCAAGGAAAAGGGGTGTCTGTATATGGGGACAAAGGGTTACTGTATAAAGAATGGACCCCTGAGGGAGGGCTAGAGAGTGAGGTAATACAGCAGTTGGTAATGCCCAGGGCCTACTGTCTGGCACTTCTAACGGTAGCCCATGGCATTCCTTTTGCAGGTCATATGGGCATAAAGCATACCAAGAGACATTTTATGCAGAAATTTTATTGGCTTGGGATTGCAAGGGATGTAACTGCATACTGCAGGACCTGCGAGTAGTGCCAAAAGGTAGGCAAGGCAGGAGACAAGTTCAAAGCTACTTTGATGCCTTTGCCTGTGATTTAAGAGCCATTTCATAGGGTAGCCATGGATATTGTGGGACCTCTGAGTACCCCAAGTTCCACAGGGAAGACGTATATCCTAGTGGTAGTAGATTATGCTATTACATACCTGAGGTGGTGGCACTGTTCTCCATTGAGACAGAGAAGGTGGCAAATGCTTTGTTAGATATTTTCAGCAGGGTAAGTTTCCTGAGAGAAATATTGACTGACAGAGGTGCCAGTTTCATGTAAGACTTCCTGGTGTGTCTGTAGAAGTGCTGTTGGGTGAGGCACCTAAAGACCACCCCCAGACTAATGGTCTCCTCAAGAGGTTAAATTCTACACTAAAGACCATGCTACAAGGATTTGCAGATTAGTTTAAGAGAGAGTGGACCACATATTTGTCCCATCTGCTGTTTGCATACAGAGAGGTACCCCAGGAATCCATAGGGTTTTCACCCTTTGAGTTGCTGTATGGGCATAGGGTGAGGGGGCCTATAGATTTGATTCATGATGAGTGCGAGGGTGAGTGTGAATCCCACAAGGAGTCTGTTGTGACATATGTCCTAAATCTCAGGACAAGGCTTAGGGAGTTCATGGGCTTGGCCTAGGAGAACCTGGCAAGAGCACAACAGCAGAAACAGTTCTGGTATGACAGCAATGCCCAAGCCTGAGAGTATGCTGTGGTACAGCAGGTTGTGGTGCTCATTCCTGTCAGACACAATAAGGTGCAGACATTCCAAAAGCTTAAAGAGGCTTTTGGAAGACCCCCCATGTTAGCAAGTCCAGATCGCAGCAAAGGATTTGTTGTGCAGGTGGATGCTTCAGACCATGGAGTGGTGGCTGTACTCAGCCAGGTTTCCTCAGAGAGAGAGAAGAACACCCTGTTGTGTATCTCTGCTGTAGACTCCAACCCAGAGAGGAATATTTTGCAGCTCTAGAAAAATAATGTCTAGCCATAGTATGAGCACTGCAGAAACTTCAGCCCTATCTGTATAGAAGGAAATTCTGTGTTTACAGACCACAGTCCCTTAACATGGCTACATCATGCCAGCTAGCAAAATGCCACGTTATTAATGTAGAGCCTAAGGTTGCATGCATATGACATGGCATTTCAGCACCATAGTTGTGTCAGCAATACTAATGCAGATGGGCTGTCAAGACAGGGTATAGGTTAATGTGTTCCTAGATGGGCCCATTTCTCTCAAGCAGCATTTTTCTAGGGTCACTTGAAAAGCTAGCTTGAGTCTTCAAACCGGGGAGAGATATTGATGGTATGAGGTAGTGCCATCTGTGCCAGGGAGAGTGGGGCAATGCATATGTAACATATGCCAGCATAGTTAGCTGTAGTTTTGTAAATAATTTTATGTCATTTGACTATCACATTAATTTGTATAAATGATTGTGTTAAAAATGTATTTGTAAAGTTGCTTGTGTTAAAATGCATCAACTGTGGATCCTGCTGGACAGAAAAGAGATATATATGTATGTCAGACAGTTTTATTATAACTGATTAAATGTATATGTTTTAACAGAGAATTTTGGAAGGGAAGACGTTAATCTCAGTCCAGCTAATTTTGAGAAAATGAAATGGGTTGGTTTAGGCCATAAGGATTTTATCTTACAGATCTGATTGCTGCCAGGTACAAAAACATATGGGAAAACCAGGACTAGGAACCTTACTGTATTGAACTTAGGGGTGAACTAATTACTACCCTGGAAGGGTGGAAGTTTCTGAAATTATTTTATAGCTTTCAGATGCTGCAGCAGATCTTAGCAAAGTTCTGGGTGTGTATTGTACTAGAGTCAGGTGACTAGATATGATGTCATTCTATAACCAGGACTGCAATGATTCTTTTGATATTAGTGAGAGATATGACAGAACTCTCACAGCAGCACTTTGTTTTTTGGAACCTAACAGGAAAGATCTCTCACAAATATCTCACACCACCTCATCTTGCCTTGCTGTAGTAATCAATTCAACACACTTCATCTTGCCTTGCTTTAGTAAGTAACCTGGGAACAGTAATTCTTTAGCCACTCTGGAAAATATAGTGAGAGAATTATTTTTTTCTGCATCTGTGTGAATCTATACAACTGTGTTATTTTTTTATGTCTCCTGTGATTGAATCTCTGGTGTTTATTGTAACTAGATGTTCAGTATTCTCGTGTTTTCTATTGTATTATTTATTATTAAATATTTCTATACTTTTCATTGTGACTGTTTTTACAGAATACTTGTAACATCTTAAGAGCACTTCTGCTTATTTTAGTGACACTGTGCCCACTCCTGAAAGCCTTGCTGCATTGGTCAAACTACCATTTGTATTATTTTTTTTTTACTGTAGAATGCTACATAAAGCTGTATGACTTCTTTGCTTTGTGTGTATATGCTAATATGTTTGTCATTGTTACTGGAGCTTTTCTCCCCAGGCTTTCACTGAAATCGGGCTCTTTTTAGGCCCAGTGGACTTCCCCAGTCATCAAACTGAAATAAATAAATAAATAGTATTAATTTTACTGAGTATAATTTGGTACCCTTGTAAGAGCCATAGAGTGGCTGACTGGTGGCAGCATAACTACTTTATAGTCTGGGTAGAGGGAGCACAGCTGATAAACCTGTGCCAACCTCTCCCAGGTGTGTGTGTGTGTGTGTGTGTGTGTGTGTGTGTGTGTGTGTGTGTGTGTGTGTGTGTGTGTGTGTGTGTGTGTGAAAAACAGGTATCCAAGTGTGTGTCAGCTACTTGGATCAGGGACACAGTGCTCCAAAGTGGTGAATGTGGAGTCTTGTTTGGGGCCTGGACTGAGACAGAGTCCATACCCAGGTTTGGAGTGTGCTCCCTGTGTGCTCTTAAGGGAAATTGTGCTTGGTGCAGAGAGCTGCATCTGAAGATACTGTGTGAATCTATTTTTGCTCCTAATTGCCTTCCCTCGCCAGTGTCAGTGGTGAGGATTGAGGCTCCTTGATTACTGGCCCAGAGCAGGGACCTTCACATAGGATAACACAAATCCTGTTATTCTAACAGCTTTCTAAGTTTATATGAACAATATTTAAAATCTGCCTCTATTTGTGGGCCTTTGTACCCCCATTATTTTAGGCTTTGTCCAGACTTCTTGTACTAAGACAATGATGGGGAACCCTTTGGGCTCTGTGTGTCAAAAATTTGGAAAATGCCTATCATGACTATGCTGGCGTGCCACTCCCCCCCCCCCAACAATTCTTTACATATTCATTTATTTAAAAAATGCAGTCCAATCATGTGCTGCTATGTATTATAAAAGTAAAAGATAAATCAGTGACTTACAATAGGGAAATTATATGCTCAATGATAATTGGGCTTAAAATAGTGCACTAAAAAATTACTACTCTACTTTAGTAATTTTGAATTGAACTGAAAAACATATGGAACACATTGGATTTGATTTGATTATCAATTAATTACTTTTTTGTTTCTGGGTTTTAATAAATAAGTGCAGGGTCACATATTTCTTGTGTTTTTGTTCATTCAGTTTCTTTGGCAACTCAAGTGTTTGTGAATGCTGGTGTGTCACTCAAAATGCCATGGTGTGTCACCGTTGACATGCATGTCATAGGTTCGCCATCACTTGACTAAGAAGTTGAGAGTTGTGCCCAAATTATTTTTGTAACAACCAAACTCCCAGCTGCTTAAGCTGTTATGCTTAAACCAAGTCTTCTTTTGAGAATACATTCTCTAATTTAGGTATCTGTTAAAGAGTGTTTTGTATCTGGCACCTTATAGTTGTCTAAAGTACTGTTCCTTTTATACTGCTGCCCAATTTTCTTTAAGGAATATCAGACAGTATGTTGTTATTTTGGAAAGTTTTACTTTCCTGTAGGGCTTATTTCCGTTGGTTTATTCTCACGTTTTTTAAAAAAAAAGTCTGTCAATTGACAGGACAAAGGCTGTCCATTCAGATAAAATTAGCTTGCTTTACTAAGAGAAATCTTAGACAGAAAATATCTAAGCTTACCTTGGTCATAAGGCTGTTTGACTGCATACAAGTATGCCATAATCAACTAAGTCTCCTGCTGCATTATTTAAGGCATTGTACTAGACAAGTCAGACTTCAAAAGCCTTTTTTTTGTAATTCAGCCCTGGATGAGGTCTGTTCAGCAGCTACATATGTCAACAGTTTTGAAAGGCACTATAAGCTAAATATAATGTCTGCATCCAGAACTTCATTTGTTGTATTGGGGATGGTCTACAGAGAAGTCTGGCCAGGAGGATTTGCTAAGACTTTGTTCCAGTGTTACAGAGAAAGGACTTTCTCTTATCAAATAAGAAAATAACAGTAGAGCTGTAAGAGTAGATCTGTCCTTCATAACATAACTTCTGTAAGTTATTTTCTAAACACCAGGTTATAGTGATCATTTTTAACAACAGAGAGAATCATAATAATCCTTTTCACAGTTTCCATTATGCCATTGACTAAGCCACCTTCAGCCAGCCTGGGACTCATGCTCACCTACGTTTTGATGGTACCTTGTACCAGATACGGTATGAGGGTACTACAGTAGTCAAGATCTCTGTATCATTTAGGAGGCATCTACATTGGTGGATGTCCCCATCCAATCTATTAACCAGAAAATCGTTTATAATTCTTCCCCAAAACTACAAGCACAATGGATGCTTGCTCCCTGTGATGGGGAGGTCACCATCTGGTCCACATAAGGACTTTGGTTCATTCAGGAACTGGAATTCCATATTAATGTTCTGGAGATGAGATTTGTTTTCTTTCTTTTCACGAGTGGATTTCTTGAGATCAGAGTTTCATTCATTCAGACTTACGATGGTCATGTAGTACATCAATATCAGGGAGAAATTCACTCCTACCCCTGTTGTACAGAGGCTAAGACAGTCTTGGATTGGGCTTTTAAGACCACCAGATTTGCATCTGTAGCCCACATTCCAAGGGAATATAACTGTTAAAAAACACACAGTCAACTCTGGCAAAGCAGCAGAAAATAAATCCAAAGTAACAACCACGAAAAAACAAAAGCAGATAAAATCTTTATTCCCCTCTGGTGCCTTAGCAACAATGCCCTCAAGGAGTAAATGTTCAAATGCAAATACGCAATATATACCCATTTCAATTAAACAATTTACATACAAAGCACCATTAATCAGTTGATCAAATACTTCCAATTGCATTAACTGTTCAAATCACCAGGTGTCAGAGTATTATATTTCAAAATATACACCGACTCTTTATACTATAATTTGTCCTTTAGAGGGACTAACTCACCCAAATTTAAAAAAAAAATACTCCAAAATACATCCCTTTAAAAACAAAGGGTTACTTTGACTTTGATGACACATTTTAAAATGCATCACTACTGGGCATTCAGTATGCATATTCCTAATGTCTCTCATGTGTTCTTGTAACCTAACTTTAATCATTCTCTGAGTCTTCCCCACATAAACATATTACAAGAAAATCTCAAAATGTAAACAATCGTGCCATATTACATGAAAATTCTTGAGTGGGATTAAAACTCAAATGTCATTTTATTTGTTTTCCATAATATCAAAAACAAAAATCAGAACAAAAACTGTTGATGTTACTGTTTACACAATATAAACAGATTAATAACATCAGACGTTTGGACATTTCAATAAAACATACTTCAATTTAGAATCAAGTCTAGAGCAGAGGACTTCTTTAAAATTGAGATTATGTTTGTGACTCGAACAGTGGTAAGATTTTAAAGTAACATGTTACCTGCACATACTAGTAGTATAATAAGAAAGAGTGGGATTAAAACTCATCCCATTTATCCTAGAAAAACTACTAACTACTTGACTACATATTGAGCACTTACCACAGGGGTAAGTACCCTTTCTTGGAAAAATGGAACCCCCTATATTAACATTAGGCATAACAAATTTACTATGTACTATTAAATCTGCTATACTACGGCCATTTTTATAAGAGATATATGGCCTATGACTACTAGTTTTAATTCCTCATTTTGTAACAACATGGGCCAATAATACCTTAACACTTTCACTATTTGTTCACTGAGAACATTAAAAACTGATACAAAATAAATCTCTTTCAAATTATTACATTGTTCCCCACCATGATATAGTAGAGGGATACTTTAAAAAAAATGGAAAATTCATTTCTATCATAATGATCTCCTTTACTAAGTTGTCTGCAAAAAACTTCATCACAGTTACCATGTAAAAACATATTCTCTCTCCCCTTTTTTTATGAACTGAAATAACAATTCCCCCATCAACTGATCCTATTAAATTAAGATCTAAAAAGTTAACCTCGTCCCTCTCCCATCAAATCTTAAATCTATTACTTTTAGGGAACATACATATTCATAAACCTCTTCAAAACCTCTTCACAAACACAAATTAAATCATCTGTTTAGCAAAAATATTTTACTGCATATTAAAAAAAACTTTTATAATATAAGATTTTAATTTCAAACATTGCCATAAATAAATTTGCAAACTTGGGGGCAAAACTGAATCTGATGAAATAATTCATTATTAAACATAAAAAATTATTTTCCAAACAAAACTTAACAACTTCCCCAGTGTAACATGACAAAGAAAAATCACCCATGAAAAATTGCAAAGATTGAATCCCATGTTGGTGGTGGATGCTAGTATACAAACTTTGAACATCCAACACCACCCAAAACATATTCTCCTTCCATTTTAAATCTGATGTTTTATCTACAAAGTCTTGGGTATCTTTAATATAAGAAGGAATTTTCTTAACAAACATAAATAAATAGTTATGCAAAAATGAACCAATATTATGAAGAAAATATCTGCATGCAGAGACTATCGGACCTCCTACTGAATTATCCAAGCCTTTGTGAATTTTTGGTAGAGAGCAAAATAAAGCCAGTTCACTTCCATAAATATAAAACTTTTTTCAACATCATTTTTATCAAAATAACCCAATCTTAAACCATTACGCAGTAACAACTCATACTGTTTAAGTGTTTCCTCATAATAAGCAATATCACATCATTCATGTACTTGTACAACATTCAGAAGCTGATAACACATTTGTATATATTGTTTGTAGTTCATGACTACAATCCTATTTCCTTTATCAGAAAGTTTTACTATTAACTGGTTATTATTTGTAAAATTAATCAAGGTTTGCCACTGTTCTTTCATCTCTGCTGAACATCACACAAAACTACTTGGCATTATCATAGATGACCAGCTTAAATTTAATTTCCATGTACTAAACTGTGTAAAGAAAACTCACCAAAAGTTTGACTTGCTGTATAGAAACCAAAAGTTCCTTACCACTAAGTGCAGAATCTCTCTTGCTCAAGCTTTTCTCCTTCCTAACCTCCTGTATTACCTCAGGTTTCCACCAATTTACAGTCCAATCTTCTTTCCAAACTTGATTCTACTTATAACAAAGTAGCCAGATTTGCTGCAAACTTGTCTCCAAAATCTCATCACTGTCTTGCTCTCCAGTATCTCAACTGCTTAGAATTTTCTAACCAACATTTATTTTCTCAACTTCTCATAATCCACACCAGTCTTGATAAACCCTCCTCCTGTTCTAGTTTATCTTCTCTTGTCTCCTTTTATTACCCACCATGCCCTTCTTAGAAGCTCCAACCAACATCTCTTACAGATTCATAAATCAAAAAATACTTTTGGTCAAAACCTTTATGCCTATTCTTCTTGCTCTGTCTTGGAATAAGCTCCACTTGACCCTTAGAAACATCACCCAGCCGCAAGAATTCAAATCAGCTCTCTGACTTTATCTCCACAGCTCCAAGATATGTCTTTGTAACCTTCCCACCTAAACTTTCCCCCCTCCCTCCTTCCTACCACTCCCTCCTTTTTCTTTCCTTCTTTTTCCCCTAACCTCTTTTTTTCTTTCTCCTCCACCTCCATTCTCCTTAAACCCTCACACTATTCTTTCTTTCTGAACTTTTTTCTATTCTCTAATTTTTCTCTTCTAATCTTGCCATCTCTTTTTTCAATTATATCTTGTCAAAATAATAATATGCTACCTATTAACATTTGTAATCTTAACTCATTATTATACTTTATTTCTAATTTACTATTTGTTTTGTAACTTGTTTATATTTCTGTACCACAAAAGTATTGTTTTTATATTACCTGTTCTCTAAATCTATTTTATTATAATTTTTGTATTAATTATTCTTTTCCACTTCTAAGATTTTCTCCCTGGGTCTCTGCTGAAAATGGGCGCAAGCTCAGAAGGACTAACTCGGTCAACAAATGGTAAATAAACAAATAAATAAATAAAAACATAAATAAGTTATACTTAACATCGTTTAAATTTCACAAAATTATTATACAATTGGTCTACTGAGAAGTTTAACGCTGTTGAAAATTTCTGAATACACTCATTCACAAAGGGGGGTATGAACTGGCTTTTATATTTCATCCCCGAAGTATCTAAATGACAATAAGCATTTGCTTGTATGTCATTTCATTCCTCTTAATCAGAAATACTGGTAAAAAAAAACTTTCCTTAGAACAAAAATAATAAGCAAGATGTAAATTTTGCACCAAACAAAAGATTTCACACTTTAAAATATGTAATATAGGAAGAATGGTTGGCACAAACTTTAATCCCATATTTAAAACAGATTTTTAACATTTCTGATAGCTCAACCCCCAAAATATTAACAATCAAAGTACCACTTTCAGCATTATTAACTGCTTTCATATTCTGCCACAGATCATTGCCATCTACCTTTTTTATGTTGTTTAAATGTCCCATCTATATTCTGTCCCTGTCCATTCCTTCCCCGCTTTTTATCTGCTGACTGAAAAGTCCGGTTTGATGTCTTATGAAATCTTTCCTCATGAATGCCTGATTGTTGTGCAGGGGTAGAGGGGGATAACTTTCCCCATCACTGTCCCAGTCAGTAAGAGTTTCTGAACCTTCTGAAAAAGAAACGGTCAACTGCGCTTTCTGATTTCTGGTTTGAAGTAATGTTGTGGATTGTCCGCAAGATTTAAATCTTCACAAAAATGCCTTACTGTTGTCATAGTCCCAGATGTCTCTTTTTAATTTATTTTCTTCTTCTCAATCAAGTACTGTTCATAGGACTTTAATTTATTATTTACATCGCTAAGTAGTGAATCTAGGCCGGAGGCACTAAGTTGTACAATTAATTCCATACAAAGAGTCTGAACTCCTCCTGCAACAGTCTTTGTATAACCATATCATGCTCAGTCAAGATTTTAACCTACTCCAGGGAGCATTTGTGGGCAGCCGCAATCCACCTTGTACTGAACTTTTGATCCTCCTCGTTCTCTAAATTAAAAGGTGTACTGGGGCTGGCGGCCATGGTGATGCAGTGGTTAGCATTGTCGCCTCACAGCAAGAGGTTCTCCGGTTCGATCCTTGGCTGGGGTGCCTTCTGTGCGGAGTCTGCATGTCCTCCCTGTGGTCGCGTGGGTTTCCTCCGGGTGCTCCGGTTTCCTCCCACATCCCAAAGACATGCTGCAGGTGGATTTGACACTCTAAATTGGCCCTAGGTGTGAGTGTGGGTGTGTGTGTGCCTTCTGTGGAATGTTGGGTGCCGGGCTGGCAACTCAACACCGTAAAACTCCACTGCCAATCTTGAGCGGACAAGGTGATCTGCTGTGGCGACCCCTAACCGGGAAAAGCCGAAAGAAGAAGACTGGGGCTGTTAAACGCATGGAGCCCTCCATGGTGCTATATCCAGTTCCGAACACCTCTTCAGACTCAAAATATTAAAATGAGTGCTGGTTTCCTTAAAAAGTAAGCCTTCTAATTTTTGCACATATCCTGAAGTTCAGCAGACAAATTAGCAGGAGCTATAATACCCACCGATTGAAACAGATTTTCACAACAACAATTTCTCTACTCGATACGTTTTTCCCAAAACTTGGTGGGTATATTATTGCCTCTGCCTATCTGATCATCTGTATGTAAAAAATATTGTTCCATGGAGCATTGTGACTCATCTGCCACTTCTTCCCGAAAAATTCTAGGTAGATTGGAAGAAGGATCCGTGGCCATGATAAAAAACAAAATCACACAGTCAACTCTGGCAAAGCAGCAGAAAATAAATCCAAAGCAAAGGCCACGAAAAACCAGAAGCAGATAAAATCTTTATTCACCTCTAAAGCTTTGACAACAATGCCTTCAAGGAATAAATGTTCAGAAGCAAATAACATAATATATACCCACTTCAGTTAAGCAATTTGCATGCAAAATACACAAGTAATCAGTTTATCAAATACTTCCAATTGCATTCACTGTTCAAAATATACACCGACTCTGTATAAAACAATTTGTCCTTTAGAAGGACTAACTCACCCAAATTTAAAATAATTTGCTCCAAAGTACATCCCTTTAAAAACAAAGGGTTACTTTGATGACACATTTTAAAATGCATTGCTTGGGGGCTTTCAAAACACATATTACTAATGTCTCTCATGTGTTCTTGTAACCTAACTTTAAACATTCTCTGAGTGTCCCCCATATAAAACATATAAGGACATCTCAAGATGTAAACAATTCCCGATGTACTACATGAAAATTCTTGAGTAGGATTAAAACTCATCCTATTTATCCTAGAAAAAACTATTAACTACTTGACTACATATTGAGAAGTTACCACAGGGCAAGTACCCTTTCTTAGAAAAATGGAACCTCCTGTATTAACAGTAGGCATAACAAATGCACTGTGTACTGTTAACTTTACAACTTAATGCCTCCTGCCTAGATTCACTATTTAGTGATGTTAATGATAAATTAAAGTCCTATGAACAGGACTTGATTGAGAAGAAAAAAGATAAATTAAAAAGGGACATTCGGGACTATGACAACAGTAAGGCATTTTTGTGGAGATTTAAATCTCGTGGGCAATCCACAGCATTACGTCAAACTGGAAATCAGAAAAAGCTGTTGACTGTTTCTTTTTCGGAATGTTCGGAAAATTTTCAGACTGAACAGTGATGGGGAAAGTTATCCCCCTCAACCCCTTGCACAATGGCCTGGCATTCATGAGGAAAGATTTTGTAAGACACTACTAGACACAACATTTTCAAATTATTGTCTAAAGAGTCAGTGTATATTTTAAAATATAATGCACTGACACTGGGTGGTTTGAACAGTGAATGCAACTGGAAGTATTTGATCAATTGATTCATATAGCAATAACCCACGCCTGGGTGTGGGTAATGCTGGATTTACCCACGGTTGGTGTGGTTTGGTCACGAGGGCGAAGCCCAAGTGGCCAAACAAAGCCAACCGTGGGTAAATCCAGCATTACCCACACCCAGGCGTGGGTTATTGCTATTATACAATGAAATTATTTAAGAAAAAAAATAATTACTTTTCTTAAATAATGGCATTGTATAATGCCTCCTTGCTGCCCTTCTGCAGCTGTCTGGTATTTTGCGGCAGTTCTGATGTCCTGCGCATGTGTAAGCCTACGCAGTACATCAGAGCTGTGGGCAAAAGCAATGGAGAAAGCAAGATCTCCGTTGCTTTTTAAATACTGTTTCGCAATGTTAAATGGGTTTAACATAGCGAGACAGTTTTGAAAAAAAGCAATGGAGAAAGCAAGATCTCTATGTTAAACTCGCTTAACATAGCGAGACAGTGTGACGCAACGGAGATCTTGCGTTCTCCGTTGCTGTAAAAAAAAAGAGTTATAGTAATGGAAAACGTCCGGGCGACCGGACCTTTTTCCATTACTATAACTTTGATTTACAACGTGCACGCTGACCAATCAGCATGCACGTTTTTGAATATTAATGGGGGGTTGTTGTATAATTGTGTATTTTGTATGCAAATGGTTTAATTGAAGTCGGTGTATATTGTGTTATTTGCATTTGAACATTTACTCCTTGAAGACATTGCTGCAGAGGCGCTAGAGGTGAACAAAGATTTTATCTGCTTTTAGCCTTTTGTGGTTGTTGCTTTGAATATAACTAAAAATAGCAGTTAGGCTGAGCAGATGTATCTTGATGTCTCTGGCATGGTCCTTCAATCTTTTCACAGCAAAAATGATATTCAGGAAGCAGGCTTACTCCATCAACAGTAATTTTGCCTCCCAGAGAAATATTTAATGTCAGTGGTATTTCTCACTGTTTCCTACCCCAAAGGTGAAAGCAAAGATGCATTGGTATAGACTTGAGCCAGAAGCCTTTTCTGAACTTTTCCTGCACTTTTACTCATAATACAATTTAGTCTCAAATCCAGAGAATCATACACCACCTGTTAATGGTCCTGTATTTAATTTCCTATGTTCCATCAGTTTCTTCATGTCTCTGCTTTAACTCTTACACACCAGCACTTCTTGACTTCCCCTCCCCACCAGAATAGCCCATCTGGATCACCAGTATTACAGACGTTTGGCATGACTGTTCCATTACTATAAGCTGTTAGGATTGAAGAATTATTGATTAGAGCAGTTGATGTACTCTCCTGCTTCACATGGTCTTTCACTCAGAAAATATATAGAGAAAACAGAAAAAAAATTTAAGTATGGGCGTCTTTGTGGGACATAAGCTTTTTTCCTTACCTGTGTATATAGTCTTACAGTATCATTCAGAGATTCTTGATGCTGAATTTAACTGTTTCTGTGTTAAAGTCTGCTCAACTGCTTTTTCTTACTTCCTCATAGGTCAAGATGCTAAACCCTTAGCAAACCTTAAAGTCTGTAAGGCTTATACTCTGGGGTACATTTTTGTATGACTACTTAAAGATCTGCCTTCCCTTTGGGCTATTTATTTTTATGCTAGTAAACTTAACTCTCTCTCTCTCTTTGAGCCCATTGTCTAGGCAGGGATAGAATTATTATTTGGAAAATGTTGTGTTTAGTAGTGATTACCTAGCTGAGGCAGGCAATTTTCAAATTATAGTTATTATGCATAACTTCTTTTTCCTAGTCTGTAATAAAAAAATTTTCAGTGAGTACCATTTCCTTCTTTATGTGTAAAGCAGAATAGGGGACTATTTTTAAATCATGTAATTATTTTCCCTTTTTTGTTTTGCCACTACTATAACCAAGGATAGTATGTTCACTTAGCATCTCTACACTGGCAAAATAGTTACTGTCCAGACAGGACAAAGCCCATAAGACTGTATCATCAGTGCAGCTTTGTTTCTTTTACTAAGGGATGCATTAGCAAAATGGGTATTAAACAGTGCTTCATCAAGTGACTTTCTAGTTGCATTATTATATGACAAATAAATCAGATGTCTCTAGATTTATTGTAAAGTGTGCTGCGTTATATTGTATTACATTTGCTTGTTAGCAGAAGGAGAGAGACAGAGTGTGAGCCAATCTATTTTGCTCTTTAAGTGCATGTACCATTCTGGTTCCTCTCTATTCCTTCCTTTTCCATCACCATTTTTAAGTGCTAATCCTATATTCCTGTGTACCATATTGGTCCCATCCTCTTTTTGCCTTTTCCTTAACCCATTGTTTGTGATCTTGAATACACCATTTGCATTCTATTCCCATAGCTTGACTACCTCTTCAGTTTGCTTCTAGTCTTCTAACCTCTCTTTGACTGTGTGTTTCAGCTCAGCATAATCAGTTTCTCTAAAATCCCACACTGTCATCCTTGTATCATACCCTTCACCCAACTCTATGACACTTAGTGGAATGATCACTCTTTCCTAATGGTACCTTCACCATGATGCCCATGACACCCTCCACCTTGGTTAAGCATACATTCAGGAATTCTGTCCTTTCTGTTACAGCCCTACACTAGTTGGTTGAATACTCCATGGCCAAGAACCTTAATTAATTCCCACTCCTTTTAAACTGGGGAGGTTTGACTCTCCTAATCAGCATCTGGCACATTTTGATTCACCATAAATATTTCCTACGTTTTCCTATTCCATTCCTTTATTCTGTCTCTTCCAGTCTGTCTTAATCCTTTCTTGATGGGCGAGTCTTTCATTTTCTAACATGCACCTTTCCTCTGCCCTATCTGCGAGGCACTTAATATTGTTGGTGATTCCTGACACTGAGAAATCATTTTATAGGGACAGCTGAAATTTTATGAATAGGCCAATAATAACACGTGTTTTCCTTCTAAGCGTAATACGGTTAATAAGGAAAATATATGAAGAGTCAAAGGCAAGAATTAAGGTGAGAAGGCTCCTGTCTGGCAAGCTATGTTTGAACAGAGAAACCAGATAGAGATGTCCTATTTTCTTTCTGTTATTTGTTTGATATTTAGTGCCATTAACAAAGAAATCAAGAGATTCACAAATTCAGAGAGATAACTGGTATGTTAATCATACAAAGTTAGCTTTATTTGCAGATGATGTTATTGTGTGCTTGGTAAATCCAGAAAAGGACATCTCAGTATTGTGGAACATTTTGTGGCAGTTTCATATCTCTTGGGATATAAAATAAACAACTGAATCTAAAACAAAAGCTATAGTGGTAAACTATGCACCTGTGCATGAATTGGTTCAGCTATAACAATACTTATAGGCATATGATAAGTTGAAGTATATGGTTTAAAAAGGATTCTGCTATGGCAGCTAAATGTGCAAGGAGATCATACAGAATATAACACAAAATAAACAGGAAGTTCTTGATTATGGATAAGATACAACCAGTGAAAATCTTTCTAGCTCCTTTAGTCTTACAAGGTCGGGTATATTTTTATCAACCAGAGAAGTTGTGGATGACAGTTAATAAAGAGCTGAAGGAATTTATGAAGGAGAGCAAGTGGCCAAGAGTTAAGTGAGGTGAGTTGATTCACCCAATAGGTCAAAGTAGTTCTGGGTTACCTGATTGGAAGGGGTACTTTTGAAGATGCACATTTAAGGTACAAAAGCCACGGTGGTGCAGCGGTAGCATTGTCGCCTCACAGCAAGAGGTTCTCCCGTTCGATTCTTGGCTGGAGCGCCTTCTGTGTGGAGTCTGCATGTCCTCCCCACGGTCGAGTGGCATTTAAAGACATGCGTGAATGGGCGTGCCTTCGTTGAAGGCTGGGCATCGGGCTGGCACCTCGGCACCATAAAAATCGACTGCCAATCATTAGCGGACTGGAGTTCGACTGTGGTGACCCCTAACCTGGAAAAGCCGAAAGAAAACAACAACATACATACTTGAAGCAGAAGGTTATAAATCATAGTGGAAAAGAATAATGATGAAACTGAGAATATGAGAGAGAAAAAGAGACTAGCCCTGGAATTTAGAAAGGCTTTGTACTCTTCCCAGAAATATCTGCAACTCCGGATTTATCCTGCCAATCTGTGTCATTTTCTACTGTTAGAGGAAAACGTGACTGCTGTTAAAAGATGATGGTCATCCCTTCACTCATGTGGAAGCAGTCACAGTGCAGGTAAGTTCAATGAAGACATTGGGGGTGAGGGTGTTTATTAGTGTGTGTATTGTGTGGAAGTATGTCTGCTTGTGTGTGCATTTGTGCGTGTGTGTGTGTGTGTGTGTGTGTGTGTGTGTGTGTGTGTGTGTGTGTGTGTGTGTGTGTGTGTGTGTGTGTGTGCATGTGTCTGTGTGCATGTGCGTGTGTCTGTGTGGGTGTGCGTGTGTCTGTGTGTGTGTGTGTGTGCGTGTGTCTGTGTGTGTGTGTGTGTCTGTGTGTGCGTGCGTGTGTCTGTGTGTGTGTGTGTGTGTGTGTCCGTGTGTGTGTGCGTGTGTCTGTGTGTGTGCGTGTGTCTGTGTATTTGTGTGTGTATAGAAGGATGATTCCTACTGTTAAACAAGGATGATTCAGAGATAAGATTATGTGACAATATTAATTGAGGACTTTCTCAATGTGGCCAGATCTGTCTCTGAATTGCATTTTCTCCCCATCATGTAAATTGAACTACCTGAAGTAGGCTGTTTACCTCAGCAATAAGAATCTTTCTGAATCCTACGGTAGAATTTTGGATGCAAGTCCTTACGGAACATAGTAATAGCTATACAGAACATTATGTTTATAAAACAACAGGAGGATAGAGAAAGGAGGTTTCTACCAATAAGGATGTCTGTAAACAGGTATATAGAAAATAGGTGAAAAGGTGATGGAGTTTACTGAGGGAAATTAACCAAATAAATAAATAAATAAAAATATACTGAGAGTGGACAACTCAGGAGGGAAATGTAGTTGAATAAAGCTTACCAGAGGTTTGGACTGCAGGTTAGCGATTGCCTTCCTTATACGGAACAGAGTATAAGGGTGTGTATTGTGTGGAAGTATGTCTGCTTGTGTGTGCGTGTGTGTGTGTGTGTGTGTGTGTGTGTGTGTGTGTGTGTGTGTGTGTGTGTGTGTGTGTGTCTGTGTGTGTGCGTGTGTGTGTCTGTGTGCGTGTGTCTGTGTGTGTGTGCGTGTGTCTGTGTGTGTGTGTGCGTGTGTCTGTGTGGGTGTGCGTGTGAGATAAATGAGAACTATTTGAAAGACCAGATTTGGCAGAATTTTTAGTTGTCTAGAACAGAAGATACTTGTTAAAAAATGTATGATTAGTCAGGTACAGATTATATATGATAGCTGTAAGAATGTATTAGGTGAGGTTAGGAAAAATTGAGAAAGAAAACAGAAAGCTCAGTTACAAAAGAACAGTGGGAAGAAATCTGTAGAGCTCCCAAATATGGAACAAAGTACAGAAGGTTTAGCATTTTTGCACTAAGCATTTTGTAGGTATTTTATACTATAGATAAAGTTCAGAGGCTTTTTCCTCAGACAGGTAGTAAATGTTTGACATGTGATATGGGAGGGCACAGAAGATTTTGGAACATGTTTTTTTGCATGTATGTGTTTGTGTGTGTGTGTGTGTGGGGGGGGGGGTGTAGCAACTGGCAGATTTTAAACATCCCATATAGGATATGTTGACAGAAATGTTGTAGGACATAAGTGATAGTAGCTAAGGAAGAGATTCTTTTGCACTGAAACATAGGATCTGAATCGCCAAGGCATAGTAAGACCTTACTCAGTTTAATGTGAGTGGCAGCGAAAAAACAATTAGTAGAAAATGTAAATTAAAATTTAAATGAACTGTAATGGAAGTATTGAATATTGTAAAGGAGATACAAGAACTGGAGTTAAGATAAAAGAGAAGAAGAGTTCATAGAAATAAATGGAATTTGAGGGAACAGTACATGCAAAATAATTTGTGAGAGGAGTGAGGTTTAAAGACCTGAGCATTTTATGTAAAGTTGGAGTGAAACAAAAATGTGTGTATAGTGCATGACTATAATGCAAATCGTTATTAAGATTTGATATGTTTTCTATTACTATATGTGAACTAATTTTGTAACTTATAATGTGATAATTTACTAAAGATGGTTTATTAAAAAAGTGTTCTGTTGCAGTGTCCTATTTCTTTCTTTCTTTTTTTTTTTCATCTTGTGTATTATTTCCGAGTGATAGTGAAAGTGCTGGTTGTTAACGTTAAATTATTACTGAGGTGCTATTCAATTAAGTTTGAATGCATTCTTTGCATCTTCTGACTTGCTTACATTCCTGTCCTTGACTTTGGGCTCCATGCCTCTGAAGTAAAATGAGTGTAGGTGTACAGAGGCATATGTAGCATACAACAACAGTGGAATTCGAAGTGCTCTGCTTTCCGGATTGCTGTAAGTTATGCTCAATATATTCCTTTTAGATCCATCTAATTCTAAAGTGTTAGGTTACTTTCCTTGATTATCTCAGTCAAGTTTGTGCACAGAAAGCAGGGGGGTAATATTGACATCAGGGTTTGTGCTTTAGGGCTTTGCTGTGCTACCTTGTTGCTGTTGAATGTTAGAAAATTAAAAAAAAAAACTTACTAGCCACCCTACACTGCATGTGTTTTTAAAGGATTTAGATGGTCTTCACCAGCTATGGTTGTGGTGCCCCATCTGTTTTTTTACTTCGGTATCCTTGTGGGCCAACAACAGTACTAGGTTTACTTCCACTGGATCTTGCATCACTCTCATTACGTAATTACAGGTAAAGGTCATCACAGTAAGGATTGCTACTAAAACAATTCACACTGAACCACTACTGCATTCAGAATCACTAAAAAACTTCACTTTTATAGAAACCGAGGCCAGAATCACTCATGAAGTCATTTCCAGAAACGTTTTATTGATGTTAGCATTCTGAGATCAAATGACGGTAGAATTTGTGAGACATAGCAATGGTTACCATTTTATTTGTAATATTTAAACTTTAGGAAGTAGAATTTGTAATAAAACAGTTTAAAAATGTATACTCAGCACTGTTACACTCATATTTAATAAGTAATAATATAGTGCGATGAAACAATTTAACCTGGGTAATGACCGTACTTGCTCTCTTGCGCACTACATAGGGTAGTGTTGCTTCTCTTCTCTGACATTTAATTTGATACCCTTCTGTATGGAGACTGCTACACCACCTACCTCTTTCCTTTCTCTGTCACCTCCATGTCCATCCCCTTTTTTTCACTGGCCCAAGTGTCTGTGTTAGCAATGTCTACCTCTCCTCCTCCATCACTGCATGGTACTCCCCCTTATTCCTGTGGGTGGAGCTTCGTGTGTGAACAGCTATGGTGGTGATAGAGATGCTAACTGAATGTGGAAAGGAGGAAGTTGTATCGTTAAGTGATTCCTTTATTTAAAAAAAAAATGAAGATAGAAATATTTTGTGCAATCTGTTTTGCCTGACATTGGGAATAATGTTTCCTAGGAAAATTAATCTGATTTAGCCATAGAAATAAAAGCAGAGTTTCTTTTGTTAAGCATCAGGCGATGAAATGCTCAGAATTTCTGTGCCAGCTTATCTAATATTCTAATATGTCATACTGAATTGGGACGTGAGCAGCTAATTCATTGTCTGAAGCTGGGACTACTCTGTCAGAAATACTAGGTAAAAACAAATTGATGTAAATTATTTTTTTGAGCTGTGATACGGGATCTGAATTACCTAGACATAGTAAGCCCTTGCTACGTTTAATTCTGTTGGCTGCCAAAAAAAGCACATATTAGAAAATGGAAATCAAAGTCTAAAACCAACCATATTTAAAATAGTAACGAACTTGAAGTGGGGTCTTTAGAAAAGGGTAGTAGCAAATTACATAGAAAATGAGAATTCTGTGAACAATACATGCAGAATAATGTTTTGGAAGAGGAATGAGGTTTAAGGGAAGGCAGGAACTGAGTGATCTCTCTAATGCTGGATTGACGATAACTGTGCAGAAAATTATATGTGATGCGTAATGTTTGTAACTGAGAATATGTCAAAATGGTTTGTTTTCATTTCTAGAAATGTATAGTTGCTTATATCATAAGTGATAATTCAATAAAGGTATTTAAAAATGTCGGAAAATTTAGTCAAGCAAGAAATATAGAGAAAGTTGGGAATAAATCATTTGCAGGCATTGTTGAGTCAAACTGGTATATGTGAATCATTGGGTCTACTTCTAATAATCGAAAGCCGACTTACCCAAAGACGACTTTACCGAAAGGACAACACCAAACCGTTACTTTACTGAACGATCACACTACCAAATTTTTTAACAGGATAAGTATGCACCCACTGTGTGGGTTTGACATACTGTGGTGTGTTTCCTCATTCTATGTTGGCCAAGTGCATACTTATCCTGTTAAAAAAAATCAGTAGTATGATTGTTCTGTAAAGTAATGGTTCTGTGTTGTCATCTTGGTAAAGTTGTCTTCGGGTAAGTCGGCTTTCTATTATTCGAAGTATATTCATTTCATTTACTATTACAATGTACAATGTTGTTAGACTGTTCTTTAATGGGCCACTGAATGAAATACCAGGTGGACTGTGGGAAGGGTATCTTTTGAAAAAAGATTGTGGTCTGAAGTTTGGAGATATGCATGCTTTCTTTTATATAATGGAAGACCATCCATTTAAATTGAGTTTGAGGATAAAGATCACTTTGCAGAGATTCCTCTCCTACTATGATTTCCATGCAGGGTGGTGGTGTTGGGGTTTGTGAAAAGACTTTGGCATTTGCATTTTATGTGATAATTTGACAAAGAAAGTAACTATGCAAGTATGAATCTGTGTTAGCCTCCAATATTGAAGTTTAGTTTCAGTCTTTATGTGATAGCCTGGAAAACACTGAGTCTGTTTTGATATTGAAGGATTTTGGAATAGTGACTGAAATGTTTGCTAAAATGCAAACATTGTATCGTGCAGCATCTGCCTAACAGCTTTGTTTGTGGATTCTAACAAAGGAGTCCATTTTGATGCTCACTGAATCAAGTCCTGCTTTCATTGTGGAAAATAGGATCATGTCAGAAATGCAGGCAGTTCAGAAGAAGACAGTGACAGCTGGGTGAATGCTTCTAACAGAAAAAGTAACAAGTGGGAAGAAAAGTGCAGCCCTGAAAATACAGATAAAGAGTGAAAATAAATGGCATTTTTGTCACTGAATGCTTATAGTACTACATCTGTGAAAGAAATTTGGAATATTTAGGATTATTAATGTAAGCCCTGAGATGTTTCTTTATCAGGATATTCATTTAAGCATACAAACATTAAGTGATTGAGTACAGCCTTGGGGAAGGTTAAATCCTTAGGAGTGGTGGAAAGGATGAGTGTTCTAGAATATTGTGTCGTTGGAGGGTGTGGTACCATGTGATACTGAACAACTGGTGTTTTTGTGAATGAGGACCATAAATTCTTTACATTAATTACAGATTATTAGTTCTCAGTGCGACTGATTTGTTAATATAACTGGCAATATAAGCAGTATTGTTTAAAATGTTTAAAGCTGTTGAACCTTTCTATTACAAATTGTGTGTGGGGTGGGTACTAAATTGTTTCATATGGCAAAATGCTTAGCATGCAACTGTCATAAAGTACTTGGAAAATGTCAAAAATATTGGATCAGAATCTGTTATGGGTTCTAAAGTATTATTTATTCTGTGGAGAAGTAATTAATACAGTGATCATATATTTACAGCTACATAAAATACACACGCTCATAAATCAGTAGATTTTACAGGTTTTACTGACCCTAAAGCAGTATTTGTTGATGCGGTATGGGACGATTAGTTTGAGGAAAAGTCTGGAAATTTGGCGTCTGTTTTACAGTGAAATTGTTCAAGGCTGTGTTTCTGTTTGTTAATGAAGGAAAAAAATAGAATTATATGGGTATTGAAGAGTGGAGAGACTTTAAGCAATACATTAAAATATTATTGCAGATGAGTAAAACCTGGATATAATGATAATAGAACTAAAAAGATGTCAGCAGTGGTATGACCAGACATGAAAAAGGTGATGAGGTGAATGAAATGGAAAAAAGGGAATGGAGTCCACAGGAAGGCAAACTACCACAAAAAGGTTTATCTAAAGTGAGAATGGAATACAAAGGATTAGCCCATATAAAATCATTTTAGCTAGCAGATCCAGGAGACTGTCTCTCTCTCTCTCTCTCTCTCTCTCTGTGATGCCCTCCCTCTGGGAGAAATAAAGACACCTTGTCGAAGTTTCAAGTAGTTTATTCATTTAAGTATAGCTGAATGAGTGTTCTTGTTCTATTACTATGCTTTTCTGCATTTCTTAAAAAAGGACACATATTTATTTCTCTTCTGCCTGGTCTGAGCAGAATAGTTATTCTCCACAAACACACTTACACTTCCTGGTATTAGTTTCTTGTCCTTTTGCTGCAAATATTCTGTGGGAACAATCTGGGCGGCCACGGTGGTGCAGTGGTTAGCATTGCCGCCTCACAGCGAGAGGTTCTCCAGTTCGATCCTCGGCTGGGGTGCCTTCTGTGTGGAGTCTGCATGTCCTCCCTGTGGTTGTGTGGGTTTCCTCCGGGTGCTCCGGTTTCCTCCCACATCCCAAAGACATGCTGCAGGTGGATTGGACACACTAAATTGGCCCTAGGTGTGCGTGTGAGTGTGCCTTCTGTGGAAGGTTGGGCGCCGGGCTGGCAACTCGACACTGTAAAACTCCACTGCCATTCAATGTGCGGACAAGGTGATCCGCTGTGGCGACCCCTAACCGGGAAAAAGCCGAAAGAAGAAGAAGATTCTGTGGGAACAATCTATTAAAATCTTGTTTGTTGCTAACCCAGTCCATATGCTGAACTGCTGCTGCATAGGTTTGGCACATTCTCTTCTTCCACATTTTCAGGGGTTGACAGAAAACATACGTTCTCCCCTACTTTTTGTCTTCTAGTTCTGTCAACCTTTGATTAAGCTCTAGTGTGGCCTCCTAGACTGATGTTTTTCCATTCATTTTCTTTTTGTACTGCTGTAGCCAAGAAATAGCATCAAATTGTGCATTCAGGGTTTCCTCTACTAGATCCAGACTTTTATTATTGGATTTTATGTAATGAGCCAATTATTTTAAATAACCACTCAAAAAATGCCAAAAAGGCAGTAAACTGAGTAAAAATTATAAAATAAAAAATGAGAGCCACTCATAGAGATACAAAGAAATCGACTTTATTAAAAATACCCTCAACTAAGCGCTTTCACATTCATTTGGCTTCATCAGAGTCATTCTCCTTAGAGAAAAAATTCCATATATAACCAATTGTTTAATTACTAAGTAAAACAATAAACATTTAACCAATCACAAGAAATGTCTTAGTAACCCTTTCCAGCACAGACAAAACACATCAAAATTCTATTATAAAAATGTATTGTTGTAAAACCATATATAAATGTCATATAAAAGACTTATCTTACTAGTAAAAACAAATCAATTTAATTAAAAAACTTTGTTAATGACTGTTTTGATCCAAAGAAATAAACACATTCAAATAATCATAGCTCTAAATTTTATAACGGGGTCATAGAATATAGTCATTTAAACCAGGTTTAACACCAGCATTAAGTCTCAATTGCCATTTAGTTTCTTTTACTTCTAACTCAAGTTTAGAATCACCACCACTTTCATTAGTGTAAATTCTGTCTATAATGAAAAATATAAATATTTTGTAATTGGGACATTCCAGGCTGTGCATATAAAGGGCATTGTGTGTATTTCTATTCTTGATGTCCATAAGATGCTCAACAATCCGATCCCGCAATTTGCAGACAATTTTTCCAACATAAAAACTTGAACATGATAGACAAGTTGCAAGGTACACCACCATGCTTGTATTACAATTGCATCTACCTGGGCATCCTAATGTTCGATCGTAGCTACCAATTGCTACACTCGTCCCATCATTTATATATATATATATATATATATATATATATATATATATATATATATATATATATATATATACAAACTTACCTTAATGCTGCTAGCAGGGGGGCTTCGGCCCCTGCACCACCCGTGGGGGCTCTGCACCCCACACACCCCGTAACTTAAATATACCAAACTCTGAGATCGCACTACAGTGAGGAAGTGGAAATCTTTCCATTCTGCATTGTAGTGGGATGCCGGTTCCCCATGGTCGACATTTCAAATGTCGATCATATGGTCTCGGCCATATGAATGTCGACATTTTGAAATGTTGACCATTAGAAGGGGACATATATATATATATATATATATATATATATATATATATATATATATATGTAAAATTGTAGATTACCTGGCTGTCTGTTGAAATGTTCGTATTTAAAATAGTGCGTGTCGACAAGCCAAAAAAAAAATCAAAAACCCAGGGGAAGAGCAAATCTCAAACATCACTTGTCTCCTTCAAACTTTCAAGCTTATTTTTTGTAAGAGGCAATCCCCCCACCCCCAAGCTTATACATATATATATATATATATATATATGTATATATATATATATATATATATATATATATATATATATATATATATATATACACACATACCAAATCCGAGATCGCCATACCTCAGACAAAAGAGAAAGAAATGGCTATCTTGGACTCAGTATATGTAAATCTGTTTTTTTGGCCATTCAGTCTCCTTGTTATGGGATTCACTGCAGAGGGTCCCAACATTTCAAATGTAAATCTGTTTTTTTGGCCATTCAGTCTCCATGTTTTGGGATTCACTGTAGAGGGTCCCAACGTTTCAAATGGTTACCAGATTATCTACATTGTTCCTAGATATACCAAGACCACCAAGTCTTATGACAATTCATGCTTTGCCAGTACCCTTCTGCAAGCCAAACCTCCTTTCTTGAAGAGAGCCATATCAGTCAGTCCTGGAGTAAATTTGTGGATGTCCATCCAGTCATCTAGGTTATATTTAAAGAAGGATTATGAGTCACAGTGCTTAACATACAGGAGAAGTTTATTGCAGATATTTAGAACTCAGTTATAAACCTGTCCATAACCATGTTGTATTTATCTGCTGGTGAATGTTTAGGTCTCTGGTTCTAGTTTTGGTGAAGACATTTACCTTGCAGAGATAGAGGACATCTAAGACAATTGGGTCCCTAATGACATGGCAAGAGAGACCAAAATCTTCCCTCAAAAATCTATAAAACACTGAATAAAGGTTTACAGCTTTTACCCTCTCTTGGTACCTCAGGGACTTTAGGCCTGTTATCTTTTTGGTTAGGAACCTTTGAAGTTTTTCCTAATGTCTGGTATGCTTAGTGAGATACATCCCAATGGGAGCATTGTACTCCATGGACCAGATTCAGGAAGCCTCCGTGTAAGAGTTATAACTCTTACATGGAGGCTGCAGTTAAACGGTGTGATGTCAGCATGTCATGCATATGCATGAGGTGCATGAGGCATGCTGAATCACACTAGTAACTCTTACACGGTCCGTGTAAGAGAGTAGGGGGCGTGTCTGTAGGCTAAGCCCTGCAAGCGGACACGCCCCCGGAAGACTAGATTGGCTGAAAGTAAACAGCCACGAGAGGCCATGGAAATGTGAATAAACACACTACACAACACATGCCCCGACAGACCATCAGTGTATAAAGTGAAGAGATGTTATAAAATTAAATTAAAACCTGTTTTTTTTTTAAACCCCGTAAATGTTTGCTACTGTGTGCTTCGTGCTTGTGAGGGTGTGCTACTAGCGCAATTGCAGTTAGCAGTCAGTGGAAAAGGATATAAGAACTAAATATGCAAAGTAAGCCAAGAAGTAATAGCTTAGCGGTAGAGTTGCTGGCCTAAGAGTAGGCAGGCAGGGTTCGTGCCCCCACAACAACCTTTTTTTTTTTTTTTTTTGTAAATAAGCACTAAAAAGCCCCTGACAGTATTGTACAAATGTAAAAGTATTCCCTTTTGTAAAATGCAATGAAATGGAGCATATATTTTGAAGTAACACAAGAATAAAAATAGTCAGAAATGTACTCATAGCTAAGCTGCCGTGAGACAGACTGCCCGTAGCTGAGTAGTGTTTAAAAAGCTGCAATCTGCATGCCCGTTGCTAAGCACCGGTTTAACAGGCTGAAACTGTTTGCAACTAGCTGTGCTAAGCTGAACATGTGTGTCACTAGCCAATTAAGGTTTACCCTAGCGCACACCGTTTGCGCGGCGCTCCCACAAGCTAACTGCCAGTGCGCATGCGTTACCTCCGCGCAAACGAGCGCAGACCTGCTTTTAAGTGCTTAAAAGTGCTTTTGGCATGTTTGATTGACAGGTCTCAACTCATATCTGTCAGGAAAATCAAAAATCAGTTGTCAGATTCGAACCCGGGATACCATGCACTAGAGTCAAGGTACTAAACCACTAAGCCATGACAGCAATACCTAGAAATGCAGAAATAGCATATATATGGGATAAAATCCAGAATGGAGCATGATAAAGCATTTTCAGTGAAGTGGATACAATTCCAAAATGGCCAATCAGAGAAATGTGCGGGAAAAGCGGCATATATAAGCCCCATAGGCGGGAATACACAGCAGAAACGATTGTAGAACAGACCTGCAGTCAGAATGAGTGGAGTAGGTGAGGGACGTTGCTTTCGAGCACAGCGTTGGGGCGTTGAGGAGTCCAGATACATGGTCTGGCTCCTTGTCCATCATCACGAGGCCCAACTCATGCAGGGCCAGGTCTCATGGGGAGTGTATAGGGCAGAGGCATGGGACCAGTTGGCTCGTGATCTGACCAGTGCTACTGGCATTCCACGCACTGGTGAGCAGGTCCGTCACCACCATGCGGACCTAAAGCGACGCAAGGAAGACCAGTTGACCGAATGGATCCAGGAGGCCCGGGATATGCCCAACGCCCCACTACTGAGTAAGTTACATTTTGCTTATGTATGTAAGGATTTCATCTGGCTGATACCATGGAGATGTGTAGTCCAATATTACTTCTTTCGTATTACAGCTGCAGGTGTCCGCTCTGCAAACCGCGAGATGTATGGCCGTAGGCTGGTGCGGCTGCGCCACCATGCAGGTTAGTAACCCCACCCATTACTTGTAAATAAATATTGTACTGTAGCATGTATCAGAACACTGCAGTGTATTGATTAAAAGTAATATAATGTGCAAGCAGGAATTGTAAGTCTGCAGGTATGGCTGCTACAAGTTCATCAGTATGCAAGTGTAACTGGAAATATAACTGATAGAATTAAACAGTGCTGTAATACAGATGTCCCACCATGAATTAAATATAGTGTAACCTGCAGTAGTCCCAAGAGTACAGCTTTAGAATCTGAGGTAGTCATATGTGAGATATATCCCTGTTGAAATGCTGAATCATGACAGAAGTGAGGCTGTTGGAAAGTGTTTGAATCACCACCAGTCTAACATGTGAACAAAGCCTAGAAGTACCAACCTGAACTGTGAAGTTGCAGGATGTGTGAGAGTGACAGAAAGGGTCATGTATGAATAAATAAAGTAGTAATAACCCCTGAATATAGTAGCCCCAGTGTGTTTCTACAGAACTAAATGCATGTGGGAAGTACATCTTAATATCCCAAACTGATTTCAGTGTGTCAGAATCTGGAATGTGTAGGCCAAAGTCTGTATGGTGATCACAGTATACAATTTGCAGATAGAATGAATGGTTATCTGACAGACTAAACAGCCATAGTTGTCCCCTGTCCTGTCATCAAAGTGTAGCAGGATGATGTATCTGATCAGATTCAAAATAAGTAGGATAGTGATGTATTTGTAACAGGTGTAGCATGACAGTCAAATAAAGATTATTTGAAACATCAGCCTCAACTTAATTGTGTACCTATTACAAATGTAAATCAATGTGTAACATATGAATGTGTCATCACTGTCTATCTCCACCCAACCCTATAATTCCATATAAC
This sequence comes from Protopterus annectens, assembly GCF_019279795.1. Taxonomy (NCBI): domain Eukaryota; kingdom Metazoa; phylum Chordata; order Ceratodontiformes; family Protopteridae; genus Protopterus; species Protopterus annectens. The sequence continues at coordinate 1,626,896,617 of NC_056725.1, forward strand.
AACACCCACTAAATAATGGTATGTGAACATTTCATTATATATATATATATATATATATATATATATATATATATATATATATATATGTAAAATTGTAGATTACCTGGCTGTCTGTTGAAATGTTCGTATTTAAAATAGTGCGTATTCGACAAGCCAAAAAAATCAAAACCCAGGGGAAGAGCAAATCTCAAACATCACTTGTCTCCTTCAAACTTTCAAGCTTATTTTTGTAAGAGGCAATCCCCACCCCAAGCTTATACATATATATATATATATATATATATATGTATATATATATATATATATATATATATATATATATATATATATATATATATATACACACATACCAAATCGAGATCGCCATACCTCAGACAAAAGAGAAAGAATGGCTATCTTGGACTCAGTATATGTAAATCTGTTTTTTTGGCCATTCAGTCTCCTTGTTATGGGATTCACTGCAGAGGGTCCCAACATTTCAAATGTAAATCTGTTTTTTTGGCCATTCAGTCTCCATGTTTTGGGATTCACTGTAGAGGGTCCCAACGTTTCAAATGGTTACCAGATTATCTACATTGTTCCTAGATATACCAAGACCACCAAGTCTTATGACAATTCATGCTTTGCCAGTACCCTTCTGCAAGCCAAACCTCCTTTCTTGAAGAGAGCCATATCAGTCAGTCCTGGAGTAAATTTGTGGATGTCCATCCAGTCATCTAGGTTATATTTAAAGAAGGATTATGAGTCACAGTGCTTAACATACAGGAGAAGTTTATTGCAGATATTTAGAACTCAGTTATAAACCTGTCCCGCAACCATGTTGTATTTATCTGCTGGTGAATGTTTAGGTCTCTGGTTCTAGTTTTGGTGAAGACATTTACCTTGCAGAGATAGAGGACATCTAAGACAATTGGGTCCCTAATGACATGGCAAGAGAGACCAAAATCTTCCCTCAAAAATCTATAAAACACTGAATAAAGGTTTACAGCTTTTACCCTCTCTTGGTACCTCAGGGACTTTAGGCCTGTTATCTTTTTGGTTAGGAACCTTTGAAGTTTTTCCTAATGTCTGGTATGCTTAGTGAGATACATCCCAATGGGAGCATTGTACTCCATGGACCAGATTCAGGAAGCCTCCGTGTAAGAGTTATAACTCTTACATGGAGGCTGCAGTTAAACGTGTGATGTCAGCATGTCATGCATATGCATGAGGTGCATGAGGCATGCTGAATCACACTAGTAACTCTTACACGGTCCGTGTAAGAGAGTAGGGGGCGTGTCTGTAGGCTAAGCCCTGCAAGCGGACACGCCCCCGGAAGACTAGATTGGCTGAAAGTAAACAGCCACGAGAGAGGCCATGGAAATGTGAATAAACACACTACACAACACATGCCCGACAGACCATCAGTGTATAAAGTGAATAGATGTTGTAAAATTAAATTAAAGCCTGTTTTTTTTAAACCCGTAAATGTTTGCTACTGTGTGCGCTAGGCGCGGGTGTGCTACTAGCGCAATTGCAGTTAGCAGTCAGTGGAAAAGGATATAAGAACTAAATATGCAAAGTAAGCCAAGAAGTAATAGCTTAGCGGTAGAGTTGCTGGCCTAAGAGTAGGCAGGCAGGGTTCGTGCCCCCACAACAACCTTTTTTTTTTTTTTTTTTTGTAAATAAGCACTAAAAAGCCCCCTGACAGTATTGTACAAATGTAAAAGTATTCCCTTTTGTAAAATGCAATGAAATGGAGCATATATTTTGAAGTAACACAAGAATAAAAATAGTCAGAAATGTACTCATAGCTAAGCTGCCGTGAGACAGACTGCCCGTAGCTGAGTAGTGTTTAAAAAGCTGCAATCTGCATGCCCGTTGCTAAGCACCGGTTTAACAGGCTGAAACTGTTTGCAACTAGCTGTGCTAAGCTGAACATGTGTGTCACTAGCCAATTAAGGTTTACCCTAGCGCACACCGTTTGCGCGGCGCTCCCACAAGCTAACTGCCAGTGCGCATGCGTTACCTCAGCGCTAAACGAAGCGAGACCTGCTTTTAAGTGCTTAAAAGTGCTTTTGGCATGTTTGATTGACAGGTCTCAACTCATATCTGTCAGGAAAATCAAAATCAGTTGTCAGATTCGAACCCGGATACCATGCACTAGAGTCAAGGTACTAAACCACTAAGCCATGACAGCAATACCTAGAAATGCAGAAATAGCATATATATGGGATAAAATCCAGAATGGAGCATGATAAAGCATTTTCAGTGAAGTGGATACAATTCCAAAATGGCCAATCAGAGAAATGTGCGGAAAAGCGGCATATATAAGCCCCATAGGCGGAATACACAGCAGAAACGATTGTAGAACAGACCTGCAGTCAGAATGAGTGGAGTAGGTGAGGGACGTTGCTTTCGAGCACAGCGTTGGGGCGTTGAGGAGTCCAGATACATGGTCTGGCTCCTTGTCCATCATCACGAGGCCCAACTCATGCAGGGCCAGGTCTCATGGGGAGTATAGGGCAGAGGCATGGGACCAGTTGGCTCGTGATCTGACCAGTGCTACTGGCATTCCACGCACTGGTGAGCAGGTCCGTCACCACCATGCGGACCTAAAGCGCAAGGAAGACCAGTTGACCGAATGGATCCAGGAGGCCCGGGATATGCCCAACGCCCCACTACTGAGTAAGTTACATTTTGCTTATGTATGTAAGGATTTCATCTGGCTGATACCATGGAGATGTGTAGTCCAATATTACTTCTTCGTATTACAGCTGCAGGTGTCCGCTCTGCAAACCGCGAGATGTATGGTCCGTAGGCTGGTGCGGCTGCGCCACCATGCAGGTTAGTAACCCCACCCATTACTTGTAAATAAATATTGTACTGTAGCATGTATCAGAACACTGCAGTGTATTGATTAAAAGTAATATAATGTGCAAGCAGGAATTGTAAGTCTGCAGGTATGGCTGCTACAAGTTCATCAGTATGCAAGTGTAACTGGAAATATAACTGATAGAATTAAACAGTGCTGTAATACAGATGTCCCACCATGAATTAAATATAGTGTAACCTGCAGTAGTCCCAAGAGTACAGCTTTAGAATCTGAGGTAGTCATATGTGAGATATATCCCTGTTGAAATGCTGAATCATGACAGAAGTGAGGCTGTTGGAAAGTGTTTGAATCACCACCAGTCTAACATGTGAACAAAGCCTAGAAGTACCAACCTGAACTGTGAAGTTGCAGGATGTGTGAGAGTGACAGAAAGGGTCATGTATGAATAAATAAAGTAGTAATAACCCCTGAATATAGTAGCCCCAGTGTGTTTCTACAGAACTAAATGCATGTGGGAAGTACATCTTAATATCCCAAACTGATTTCAGTGTGTCAGAATCTGGAATGTGTAGGCCAAAGTCTGTATGGTGATCACAGTATACAATTTGCAGATAGAATGAATGGTTATCTGACAGACTAAACAGCCATAGTTGTCCCTGTCCTGTCATCAAAGTGTAGCAGGATGATGTATCTGATCAGATTCAAAATAAGTAGGATAGTGATGTATTTGTAACAGGTGTAGCATGACAGTCAAATAAAGATTATTTGAAACATCAGCCTCAACTTAATTGTGTACCTATTACAAATGTAAATCAATGTGTAACATATGAATGTGTCATCACTGTCTATCTCCACCCAACCCTATAATTCCATATAACAACACCCACTAAATAATGGTATGTGAACATTTCATTAATCATGGACATTTGTCCGTTTCAAAAATATATGCATGCCTGTTTGTGCATGTGCCCTGTTCATACCTGCAAATTTGATGGCCTGTTGCCATTAATCAACCCTGCATGTTGTTTGACTGTGTATTTCTGTTCAAATAATGCATGTGATATTGATATGCCCATGTTCAATGGTGTTAATATCTGGGTGTTTGTTTGATGGGAATACCAATGCATGCTGTTACAACTAATCTGAATGGAATAAAATGCCACTAACCCAAACTAACATAACTACTCACAAACCTAGAATGCTTGGGAAGGCAGGTCCCAGCGGACCCACCTCTCCCACCTCAGCTGGCGACTGCACCTGGCACTAGTGCCCAGGCGGACCCTCCGGTGGCCCTGTGCCACCTTCGGGTGGAAGCGCAGGGGATGGGGCCCGTCCCCTCTGCAAGTGTGGCCGGAGGGGTTCGCCACTCACCCTCCAAGGTGTCCGGTCTGTGGTGCGAAGGAGATCCAAGACTCTGTTCTTGGGCCCCTACGCCAGCTCGAGGCTTGTGTGGCACAGCTAATGGCCCCGGCCGTTGCCCCGCCTACACAGCCCCCAGCACAGCCCCATCCTGGGCTGTGAAGGAACAGTGACAACTGCCTATGGGTGGGGATATCAGTTCCACTGTTGCCATCTGTGGGCTCATGCATCTCGGATATCCCAACCTCCGTCCCCGTCAATTGTGTAACCCCCCACGTGTGTCATACGCCGCCCCTGCATGCGTCTTGTCTGTCTTGTCTGTTAACCTACCCAACCTACCTCCCCAGCTATACCGACTTCCTTCACCTGACATACCACTCTCACCTGAAAAAAAAAGGGCACTCTGTACCCACAAAAAAATTACGCCCCATACATAGCTGTCCATGTCGCACACATGTCTGCTTGACATTGAAACAGTTAATTACAATTGGCTCTACAACAAATATTAATGTTGTCCTGACACCTCTCTCAGGGGTGAAAGGTTTCCAATGTCTCACCAAAATACATGGAAATGCACAGCTGTTGCTGCCAAAGACATGGGCATCTATGGGCCTTACCTACATCCCTCCTGCAAATCCCACGCTTGTTTCCCTACTGTCTTACCCTCTTTGTGACCCCCTTTTCACCACTTTCCTGTCACCCCTTTTTCTTTTCTTTCAAAGAAATTAGCGCGGGTGTGCGCTTGTGTTAGCGGAGCTCACCGCCAGTGCGCATGCGTGAGCTCCACGCAAACGAGCGCAGACCTGGTTTAAAGTGCTTAAAAGTGCCTTTATGGCACTTTGATTGACAGGTCCTGTACTCAGTTTGAAAGTTTGCAAAGAAAAATAAATTCCCACTGTCAGTCTCGAACCCAGGACCTTGGTAGCATTAGTCTGTATGACCTACCACTAAGCCATGCTTGCCTTACAAGAACACAGTGCTAAAATAAATATAACATGTAATAGTAAAAATCAGTATAAAAGCAGTATAGGAGATGTACTATCTGAAGCATGTCAGGCAGAGTTTTAATGGCCAAATTACTGGATTCCCATACTAGGTCAGTGTTAACAGAAACAGCCCTGCTACTTGTTAGCTTGTACATACTAAAGTAAGGTAATGTACATATATGAAGGTACGTATATCTACACATACAGATATATAAATATATATAAATACATATGAAATATAGTTGTAGGTGTCAGTATCCATACACACTCACTACAGGAAACAGTGAACATAAATGCAGCAACCTGAATCTGCAACACAGCCTGACCCCTGTGTGACCCACTTACCCTTCTAACTGCTTAAAGATGGCCTCAGCACTTTGATTGATAGGCCCTATACTCAAGTCAAAAGCAGAATATAAGCATACTAGTAGGTCCTACCACAAGACCATTGTAACACTAGTCTGTATGACCTACCACTAAGCCATGACTCTCATACAGGAATATAGTGCTAAATAAGTGGAACATGTAATAGTAGGAATGAAGATGAGGCAATATAGTATGTCTACTACCCAAAGCATGTCAGGCAGACGTTTATAGTCCCAATTACTGGATTCCCATACTAGTGTAGTGTTAACAGAAACAGCCCTGCTAATTGTTAGCTTGTACCCAATAATGTCAGCTAATGTACATATATGAAAGTATGTATATGTACACAGATATATATATTTATATAGCAATACATATGACATATAGCTGTAGGTGTCAGTATGCAGACACACTCACTACAGGGAACAGGCAAGAGAAATGCAGCAACCTGAATCTACAACACAGCATGAAGCATGGGAGATGTACTAACCTTCACACTCAACACTGTCAACAGCATACCAGCATGGTCCACGCCCTACAATCTGAAAGGGCAATGCCTATCTCACATACCCTTTTATAGCAGTGTCCTGAAATCACAGTGAGACATGCAATCAGTACACACCTGGCTGCATGCAATTAGCAAATGCTGTCTTACAATTGGTGCAGAGGCCATCACATGGACCTATGCAGATACCTACAAAAGCATTGAGTACCCACACTACACTCATGCAATACATTCATTGCACAAAACCTACAGAGAAAGAGAGAGAGAGACAGAGAGAGAAACAAACAAATATAACGACAGCCAGCAGCAAAAGCAGCAGCAAGCAGCAAACAGAAAGCAGCAAGCAGCAAGGAGCAAGCAGCAACAAGCACCACTGGCACAGCAACAGCTGCCACAAACACAGGTAATGCAAAGTAGCAGGTTAATCCTGTGTATACTGTGACACCTCCAAATGTATCATAGTTCACTATCTATAGGTATGTCCATGAGATAGGTTGTGTGTACATAGTCCTGACATATAAACATATGTAATATTGCTGTACATGTTGCCCATACTTAACACTTCCATAGCTTAGAACACAAGGCCAGTTGTGCATATGATGCAGTAGTTCCCAGGGTCAGTAGAGGTTCCTCTTCAGTGGTGTGGGACCACTGTGTATGTATGGCACTGTTCAGGTACATATCCTGTAGTATGGCCAGGGATTAATATCAGTCTGTCATGTGGTGCTATGTCCTCCAGGGGTGAATGTAGCACACATCCAGAGATACCATTTCGTAACAGTGATGCTATGTGTTCTGCAATGATGAAGGTGGCTCTCACCTGGACATGTGAGAGGATAGGGAGGTGACAGTCATCTGGGATAACTAATACCACATGTGTAGGAGAATGGGGGTACCTGCACCTAAACTGTCTGCAACAATGTTGCCAATATCTGTGCATTTGGTGAATGTGAAGCATCTTAACACTGCTGACCACAGATGCCTTGCTGTCATGTGAATCTGCCCTGTGCTGCAGTAGCCTCCTACTATTGTTATACAATATGCCTGTATCTGTACTCCACTGGACAGGATTAATAAGTGGTGTGCAGTTGTTCTGGGTTAGATATGTGTGTGCACAGTACATGCAGTATGTGGGATGTCTGTGGTAAGCATATGCAAAGGTGCTGGCGGTGTGTGTTGTGGCTTCTACTGGCCCAATGGGCTGCATGGATAGCATCACTGTCATAACTACTGAATAACTGTGTAATTAAATGCATACATAGCAAGGTAGTGTACTGTGCTTGTGGTGTTGTTCGGATATGTAAATCCAGGCTGAGTAATGTGTGCACATCACAGGGTTGGGTTGGATGGCAACACACATCCAGTATGTAGGGATGAACACCCAGAATGTGTCAGACGTGTCGCCTGTGCAGAAGTATCCGCCCATTACCTGTGCATCCCCCACAACACACACACATGCAACATATGGCAGAAGTACTATAGCAGTACACACATGTTCATAGGTTCATACTAGGCTATTTGCCCTAGGGCATTGGTAAGCCTAGTAGAATGTGTTTGTCTTTCGCCACCCAATTACAAGTTATGCTGCTATGCCCTTGTCCGATGTTAGTATACTGTGCGTCTGTCTAACAGTGACATAGAAGTGATACCTGGGGTACAACTATGATCTACATCCAGTCATCCAGATTCCTATGGAAGAGAGTCAATGAGGGACTCTGCCTAACCTGTAGTGTGAGCTCATTACAGAGTGAAGGGAGCCTGTCGGTTAGAATATGCCCCTCCAGCATGTCCATGTATGTCAGTGCTGGAGGGGCATATTCCTAACTGACAGGCTAGGAATATGCCCCTCCAGCACTGACATACATGGACATGCTGGAGGGGCATATTCCTAACCGACAGGCTAGGAATATGCCCCTCCAGCATGTCCATGTATGTCAGTGCTGAGGTCCAGCTCTCCTGAGCATGTGGCTGTATGGGACTCTGATTGCCTGAGGTGCAGCATGTTCATTACTGCTGGGTAGGACATGGCTGTATATGGCACGCACAGATTGCCTCTGAACAGGCAATAAGCCACTGAGTCCAGCTGGATTTACTTTACCTGGGCAGCATATGACATCTGTGTGAGCCATTGCATCCCCTTGATGAGGTACTGTTGTCCTGTACCAGTTGCTGTGGGTGTCTGGTTAGGTACATCCCAAAAGGTGCATTGTACGCAATTATAGGCTTGATGATGGATGAGTAAAGAGGCACAATGACCTCCCTGCCATACATGTGAATCCCTCATGATTAGCTGGGCTATATAACATGTCTCTCAATCCACATTGGCCATGTGGTTGACAAATGACAGACCGCTACCATGTTTCTTCCCCAGGTCCCCAACTACGTCTTCTGTACTCAATGGCCTAACACCTATGTTGTACTGTGCCACCAATGTGGAGGCGTGGGAATCTGCATTGAATACTGATACTCCCCCCTCCTTTGTTCAAGTGTTGGGGCTGACAAGAATGGTAACAGCTATAACCTGATAGTACTGGTGTGCTCCTGTGAAACCTGAAACAGGTTCATGTTAATGCACAGATATCGATGTCCAGAATGTCAAGTAGGGTTTTGAGTGCGTGCATCCTTAGGTCTAGACTTCTGGTGTTGAGTAGCATCACTCTTACTTCCTCATCCTTTGTGATACAAATGGATGTGGGTTTGCCTTATGAGCCTTGCCTAATACAGTCACTATGGGTGTAGCAAGAGGCTCCGCCAAATTCCAATAGGACAGGGGTGACAGGTGCAAGCTGTCCCTAGCAAAGCATACCACCCCAAGATGGCAGGCATTGGCACACCTGTGAATGACACCAGTATGTCAGTCAATTGTTGGAAGGGATCATCGTGCCTTGATATTGTGGCATGGTTCTAGGTGAGGGTAGGATGCTACTCAAGGTCAGGGTCAAACTGTCTTGGGCTACGTGCTCAGAGAGCTCTGTACTGTCTCATGTCATGTAGTCCAGGGAGGAATGTGTCAGGCCATTCACACCAGCATGGACATTGACTGAGTCATACCTGTACTTGCCTTGGGGTTACCTGAGTGTTTGTGTTATGTGGCAGGTCATAGTGGCGACAGGCTGCACACCGTGACCCTCACCTCGTTAAGCCTGGTGAACGTGATGTTAGTGTGCCTGATGATAGAGGCACCTAGTACAGGTGTATGAGGTGTGTTGTTTACTGTTAATGGCTGTGAGTGTTCAGCACATTGGCTTTGTGTGATATGTGTTGCACATGTTCGTTTCCGTGGTAGTGGTTGCATGGATGTCTGCTTAGGAGGTCTCTGCTGCATAGGCATAGCTGTGGTCCGAGCCTACAAGTATGTTCATGTGTGATCATGTGTTAGGTCCGCTGTTGTGGTAGGTCTATGTGAGACTGGAAGTGTAGTGTGTGGTCTCCTTGGCCACCTGACTGGTTATGGCGGTATTGAGTAGACAGAGCCTAGCCTCCAGTTTGGTATATGGTTGCATCACTCACATGAGATTGAATTTGTTGTTAGGAGGAGGGGACTGTCTGTGTACATGCATCTGTTCCAACATTGTCTCTGGAGTACCACACTCACCAGCTGGACTGGGGAGGGAACTGACAACTGACCTCTGGACATGCTAGAATACTATTCTGAATTCTGTAATAATTAATGATTGAAAACAAGGTCCAGTGGGGAGTGAGGGTGTACTGACATTACCTACAATTGCTGACTGATATAAAAGCGTCAGTGAGCAAGTGCCAGGTAACCTAAGTGCAATGTGTCACAATTAAGTAAATGCAACAATGAGAAGCAGTCACTTGCTGTCATGTGTAACATGGAAATACGTACAGTAAGCAATGCAGATATCAGTAGTGAGTCACAGACGTGTTGACAAGCTGTGTACTATGTGGAAGTAGCATACCAGTGAAATAACAAGCTAACAAATAACAAGCATATAAACAAAGGTAGATCCAGGAGGCCTGGATGTAGTGGCTGCTACAGCAAACAAGGTGTAGCAATGTCAGTAAGATACAGCTCAGATATGCAGGCACTATAAACCTGAAACCAGATGTCCCCAGCTATGAATGGCAGAGTACAGCCTATTGTCACACACGAGTGCAGACCACAAACCTTGTTAATGTTAAATAACTGGCCTGAAGGCCAACTGCCCATACCAGACCTAATACACTTGTACACTGGGCCCTCAATCAGCAGTTCCCAGCTTCAATGGATGAAAGATATGTGTCCTGCCACCACAGTGCTTGCCACCAACCTCCCTAATGTAAAACAACTGGTCTGAAGGCCAAGTGCTTAGTACAAATGACATAGAATGATAGCTACACTGTAATCAAGTTTTAACCAAGCAGTAATAAGTAGAAGTTAATACTCCCTGTATAGAATGTGTACCATGTATTGTTGAGATACTATGCTGATAACCTGTTTGTGTACCTTTCCAGCTTGACATGGCTCCAAAAGGAACCCATCATATTCTGCTGCAGAGGATGACGTGATTCACCAGAGCCTGGTGCGTGACTATGCCATCCTGTTCTCACGCACCACCCAGAATCAGCAGGAGAGGTCTGCACTGTGGCAAAACCTCGTTAGCAGGATAAATGATGTTGGCATGCATGATAGGACATATGAGCAGGTGAGACATCACTGCAGTGATTTGATAAGAAATGTCCGCCAGTGTGCTGCAGATATCCGCAGGCAACAGGTTGCCACAGGTGGGGGGTGGCCACACATCCCCCTCACCAGACAGGAGGGCTACTGCTAAGTGTTGTGGATCCAGCCCCAGAACAACAACAGCAACACCCATGCATCATGATGGAGGTTGGATCCACACAGCAGCAAGACACCGAGCGTGCAGGTAAGATGCCATATTAATTTATTGTTATTACTTTTACATTTGTTGACCCAGATAGTCTAGCTGGATATATGTCCATTTTCAGTAGAGGCCTGTGGAGAAAAGCTCCACACATAACGTAATAAAGGCAGTCAGACAAGTTGTTAATACAGACAGCCAACATGATAGAATTGTACACCAGCCTGTTAACTAAATCAACATACATGTAAGGAACTCAAACAGTTTAGAGTCATACACAATGTACCATTGGTTTAAAAGCAATCCTACCTAAAGCATAACGGTTATGCAATAAGGCAAAAGCCAGATACATAATAGTTAGGGCTCAGAAGGGTAGAGAAGTAGAAGGAGTATGAAAGATACAATGATATGGAAGAGGCAGGAGTCAAGAAGGGAAGTTAGGAAAAGAAGGAAGACAGTCAAGAGGATGTGGGAGGGATGGGAGAAGTAGGTCAGAGCATAGAAGGACATCAAGGTGAAAGAAACAGGGTAGAAGCTAGTTTCTATGCACAATGAGGGGTTAAAGGTAAAGAGAGGGTAGGGAGAGGGACGTTAGCCTGTACTCCAAGAAGAACAAAGCCAGTGGTTTTGGAAGTACAGTTTGAGGTGTCGTTTGAAGAGAGGTAAGGGTGAGATTAGAGTTAACCCCTGGTATGTACATATGACTGTTCTGTACACTGTTACTTCATGCACGCATAAGGTGTGCATGTGGTATGTATCTGTCATCATGATATACATACAGACATTATGTGCAGCTGATGTGTATAAGGGAACTAGTGTACTACTGTACTGTATCATGTGCAAAACAAATGGCACACATGTGCCCACTGACATTACTCTCTTCACACTTCCAGGTCCCTCCCATCTAGCAACGAGGCAGGCCATACATGCTGGTGAGTCTTTTAACATTATCTGTAAAGCAATTTATAAAACTAGGAAGAGTAGTGTAACTCTGTAGTAGACTTGCTGGTGACTGTGTTCACAATACCCGTAATACAGTTGTAGTAGATTGAGTAGTGTAACACGGTACTGATGTTTGTGTTTACTGTGGGGTGTGCATGTGTGCAAGCGTGCCTGTGCCCAAGTGTGCATGTGTGTTAGTGTCCATGAGTGCATGTGTCCATTTCTGAATGTGTGCATTAGTATTGAAATGCATCTCTGTCAAATATGTATGGAGACTGTAATCTGTGTTCCATGTTTTCCTCCTGTAGGTTCTGGTGCTGCTCTGGTGACCTGCAGCAGGGAACCTGAATCTTGTGCCCCAGGTACTGATGATGATGAAATGTCTGTAATGGTGCAGGAAGGTGTGTCTGGGTCCACCATTGGTCAGCCAATTGACAGTACACAGCTTTCAACCCCGTCAATGCGCACAGTCATTCTGCCGTTACATCCTTTGTCACCATTGTCCCTAGGTGATGGACAGTCTGCAGTGGGCATAGATCAGGGTAATGTGGTACCTGTGGTACATGCATCCCCACAAGGCAGCCATGAGCAGGGGCCTCCAATGGTACCACGCAGACAGTCACCCATGGGTTCTCGTGGGGGCATCCGTGGCCGTACTGCCTCTGGCCGACGTGCCCAAGGAGGTATGTCAACCTCCACTATGTTTCGAACTGTCATGCAGGCACAGGCACGTATGGAAAGGTACACCAGACAGGGTCTGAGGGAGCTGAGAGAATGTCGCACAGGCATGACAGATGGCATGCGTGACGTTGCGAATGCTATCCGTAACTTCACAGATGTCGTTGACAGACGTTGTGGGGGCATAGAACAGCTGCTCCACAACCAGATGTCCATGGGCCAGGGCGATGGTGTGCGTTTGCGATGTCGGCGTGGCGTATGCCAGCAACAGCACCAGCTGGCAGTGGCCGGGCGACAACAGGCCCACTCGCACCTCCAGTGCCAGCACCAGCCCCAGCAATGCTGGGTCTGTGCTGTCATCAAGACGCCCAGGAGACCACGTGCACGTGACGCTGGACAGTCCCAACAGGGAACGGTGTCCAGGCAACACACCCCTGCTTCCGATGACAGTACGCAGTCTGGGTTAGTACGGATACGCCCGTAGCACCCTGCCAGGCACAGGTACCGTGTCCATGCCCACAGACACTGATCTGGATGACCTGACAGGTGCAGTCTGTGGCTGTCCACAAAACCCTGTACATGGCAGCCATTATGTGGGACTGTGTGCGTGCTTACACACATGCAGAAACCTAACACCTAGGGCAAACACATACACACACACACTGCACCAACACCGGTCCACCCTGTACTGCCGCCCCTCACAAACACACATACACACAAATGTCAATTGGTGTTACCAGTGGCTGGCTTGGGCATACCTAACCCACACCCTGTGCATATGATGACACTGTGCCACCTCCTGCATACTACAACATCGGTGCAGGTAAAGGTAAACACGTTGCTGATGCACAGGGTGACTACATAGATGTGTATAAGTAGTAACATGTTGGTAACTGTTCACTGTTCCAGTATAATTGTGTGTATATCCCAGCAGTCCTGCTGCAGTAACTGTATGACTGTCCTCAATTGTTATATGCACCCATACTACTTACCAAAGTGTACCAGCTTCACACCATCACATGCTAACATTGACTATGGCAATGCGCATCTTGTGCTGTTACGTAGATTCAGCTATATGTAACTGTTCTGTCACACATGCATTTATACACACCCTGCTACCCACACACATGCACACGCTCACCTGCCATTCCCATTATTTATCACCCTACATGAGTAGCTGTTGATACATGACAGGTACACATTTGAGAAGTGCACTATGTTGTTTACTACTGGCGTCCCCTTCTCTACCTGTACTCACAGGGTGCAGGCAACCTCATCGGTTGAAAGATGTAATGTGCATCAGGTACTGTAGTACCCTGATTGCCACATCAAACATGTTTCCCATATGGAAATGCACACACAGACACATCCCACATCCACACACTTGCCACATTCAGGCTTCAGAGCACTATCTAGGTATATTTGGGTACATGTGCGTGTTACAGTAGCATGTAACACTATACTGAGTACTGGCAGTTGTCTGTTGTCATGTTGTCTGTATAGAATAAAAGAATTGTTTGATTATCCTACTCCGTTTTGTGGACATTACTTGAAGAAGTGTTACCTTACATGTGTTATTGGTACCACCACCTTCTCTTTTGTAGTTTTGTTTGTATAGGGTGCTATCAACATCACTGCTTGTGAATGGTAATGACCACCCTGCAGTGCATAGCCCCATGTGGCAAAAGCCACATCCCACCCCATCATTGTGCACACACACTAACCCCACCAACAGTAAAACAGGTACTTTCCATTTGCAAGATTCAAACCCATACCTAACTGCGTTATGACAGTAGAAACAGACACATTTGCAGAGTGTGCTATTTGCAGTAGTTGGAGAAATCCTTACTAACGCTGTACTTAGAGGGTGCTGACATCATCTGTGTGTAGAAGGAGGGATGTGCACCCTGTAGTGTGTTCTCCCAGTTGTCAAAAGGCAGTTAACCCTCCCAGCATAGTGCACACACATAAACCCCACTCATACTAACACACATACATTCCTTTTGCAGGATTCAAACCCCTACCTAACTATGTTATGACACTGGAGAAAGACGCATTAGCAGAGCGCGCTATGCGAGTTACTGGAGGACTTTATTACAGGTAATATAGTTATAGAGTCCTGACATCATCAGTGTTTCAAAAGGGGAATCTGCATCCTGTACTGTGCTGTCACAGTTGCTAATAGGGACATTTCCAACACACACATCGATGTGTTTGAGGTTTGCATATGTGGGGGATCCAGTACTCCAGTGTGATGAGTATATGGTTTGATTGCAACAATGAGGGATATGCTCCCAGTGGTGCGCAGTTTGTACTCATGGTTGTGATGATCAGGTCTAGTATATCTGCCCCTCTTATGGGAAGGTTGGTTACCTGTTCCATAGCCAAAGAATGTCTGATCTATGGGAACCCTAGAGCTTGGGTATTGTGGCTTGTGTAATGTTCACAGTCTATGTTTGGGTAGCTGACGTCACCCAGTATGATGGTGTTTGCAGAGTAATCTAAACTGTCCTGTGTCAGCATGAAGGCTGTGTGGGAGTCCTGAGTTTGAGAGGGTGCTGTAAGAGCTCCTCTGTGTCTCTTGCCATGTGGTCCAGGGAGGTACGTCTCAGGTTGTTTGCACCAGCATGGACAATGTCTGCCTCATAGTTGTATTTTCTGTGGAGTGACCTGTGTGCCTGCATTATGTGGCACATGCCATTACCCGACAAGTAGCTAACTGTGACCCTCACCTTGCTCTGTCTGGAGGGCGGCATGTCTGTCAACAGCTCATGTCAAGCAAGTTCACACCCCTCATAAATGATGTAGAAACCTTCAAAGGCCCAAGGCCTGTTGACAATATGGACCAGACTGCAGATACCTGTATAAAGACATTCTATGGACACATTCAGGAATGCATGGATCATGAAGCCACATATGAAAGCATGACCCAATTCTCCAAAGGCAGATGTCCTGGGTGCCGGACACCAGCCATAAACACACTATACAATAGAAGGATGACGCCACTACATGATACAACAACCTCCCAAAATGTGAAGGCACCACTGATGAGTATTGGAAGACAACTACAGGCACCCATATGATTGTCTAAGGCCATCTTTGAGAGAGGGTTCCACAAGCCACTGAGGATAATCACAAGGCTGCCTGTAGTTATGTTAGTAACCTGGGTGGTACTACCCAGATATGCTCAGAGGTAATCCAAGATGTCACACAAAGTACAAAACATGCAGACATTGCCATCATCCTAGTGGGCAGGTTCAATGCTGCCTTCTCCCCCCACCACACCAAAAGGGCAAATATGTCTCGCAGCACAGTGCTGCCCCCCCTGACATCACAGATGCTCAGGTAAGAGATGCCCTTCCCAAAGCAATAAACACTGCATCAGTGGGACCAGACAGTGTCCCAGGCTGTGTCCTACATGAACCACGAGAAGAGCTACACCCAGACATAACACAACTGTTCAATCCCAGCCTTAATACACGATATGTGGCCAGAGAGTGGCATACAGCAACAGTGGTCCCTCAACATTCAGGTGGTGCCTTCACGGATCCTGGACACTACTCGACCCATATGTCTGACTAGCTTTGTCTGCAAAGCTATGGCGAGGATCATCATGAACCTCACATATCTAGATATTGTGGACCTACAGACATGTCACCATACACAGTTTGGCTTTGTCAATGGCAAATCCTGCCTCTCCAACCAGTTTGATTTCTTTGAAACAGTCACCAAGGCCACTGTCAAGGGGAAGGAGGTCTACACAGCCTACCTGAACCTTGCATAAGCCTTGGATACAATACCCCAGTTGTGCATTCTAGGGAAGCTCACCAGTGTACATATTAACCCCTATGTCACTATGGGTATTGCACAGTGGCTCAAGGGCAGAACACACATGGTAGAATTGCTGGAGCCATGTCAGCCTCCAACCTGGTACAAGTGGTGTCCCACAAGGCACAGCCCTGGGAGCTGTCATCTTCATTATATATTTATCATAGGTACAGGCCAACATGGAAGTACTGTGGCTCAGCAAGTCGCAGGTGACTGCAAACCAGACACCATAATCAACTCACCAGCTAACACACGCACCCTCCAAAAGGGACTCTTGGAAACACACGACTTGTGCCACAGCCATGGCCTCAACATGAATGACAGAAAGCGTATAGTCATCCCCTTTGTCAAACACAGAGTGACCACAACGTACCACATATGTGTTAATCCATTAAGTGCAGACGAAGGAATTATGGACCTTGGGGTACACAGGTTGATAGCATTCTACCATTTGACAACAACATGGACAAAGTGGTTAGGTAAGCATGTTATATGGGCCACATCATCATGGGATCCACATGTAGATCATGGGTGGACATTGTGCCCCTTTACTCATCCCTCATCATGCCCATAATTGACTATGATGAACCTGTCGGCATGCACCTTACCAGACACCTGCAGCAACTGGAGATACCACATATGTACCTCGACAAGGGGATCAAAGGGCTCAAACAGATGCCACATACTGACTGGTTAAAGTAACAGCAGCTCTACTCAGTGACATACTGCCTCTTCATAGGCAATCTGTGCCTGACATAGAAGGCCAGGTCATGCCCTCAGTTAATGGCCATGCTGCATCTCAGAATATCCAGATCCCACCAGGATACACGCTGGAAATACTTGAACCTCAGGAGTGATATACACAGGACATGCTGGAGGGGCACATTCACAACTCAGAGGCTCCCTTCATTCCTGAATATTATCCCAATAGAGGTTAGGCAGACTGACTCAGTGACTATCTTCAAGAGTGATATTAATGACAGGATATGACATTGTAGGGTTACCCTGGGTATCACTTATGTGTCACTGTGAGACAGAGGCACAGTATACTAACCTTGGAAAAGGGCATAGCAAGACAGATTCACAATGCATGTTGAAAGGCACACACATTCTGGCTAGGTGGATACATGCCCTGGGCAGACATCCCTGTACGAACCTATGGACCTATGTATCTTTATCACCATTGTCCATATGTGCTGTTAATCACCAATGTAATCTCAATACTATGGTAGCATGTGCAAAGGTCAGTTGTCAGTCACCTCTATGGTACAGTTGTGGAATATGTGTGTCATGTAGTAATGTCACAGCTGCCACATGTACACAGTCAACCCTATCCCCTACCCATGGATGTACATCACATGTATGAGATGGAAACACATGGCCAAACTGTGGACTAAGCACTCTGAACCCAGTACTGGCATAACCTGTCTGGTGGCATGAAATACTACAGTGACAGCAATACCAATCTGATGTGGACCTACACGGACAGCAATACAAGCATGGAAACACAACAGGTCAGTTGTGAAGCCTAAGGATAGCATCCTGCATGACTGGCAGACATCTCTGCAGCTGGCACACAGGCATACATTAGGCCTGCACACAGCACGATAACACATAGCACACAAATCCTGTGTGTCAAACAAGCACAGTCTGTACAGCTATACAACACTACTGCCGCAGTTGTGTTAGGCACTTTTATTGTCCAGTACAGTGAGGCAATGCTCACCAGGCTGGAAAAGGTGTAGGTCACAGTGATATGCTCATGGGGCACTATGGTTCACCACATAACACAAACATACAAGTCAGTCAGATGCATGGACACATATGACTCAGTCATTGTCCACGCCACCACAGCTGATGTGGGATGTCCCTCACTGGGATACATGATAGGGAACATGGAAGGGATCACTGAGCAAGTGACACAGGCTGGTAGACCCCTGACCTTGGTTGGCATCAGACCCTCACCAGGGATTCTGACAAACTACTGAATGCTAATGACTTAGTGTAGCTACAAAACCCTAGCTGAATGGTTCTTAGCATGCAGTCACTGCATTGCTATGGAATACTGTCTTACCACTCCCACAACAGGTGAAAACATGCAGCTCCTGTACATCAACAACATGTAGACTATATGCCCCTGACCAGGTGTGCATCCCTCACTACTAGGCTGATAGCATCTACATCCCACACTGTATATACACATCCCACATGCTGCACCTGCACAGAAGACCACGGTCATAATGTTACTCTGTGCAAATACCATGTATTCACATGTGGCAGGCATCACACATGGTAACTATTGAAGGTCACAGGTACATATGTGTATTTGGTACACACATACATCATGTGTGCATTGCCATAACTGGTTTAATCAATGTCATGCATTATTGTGAGTGACAACCCACACACATGGGCATTCTGTGTGTGCAAAACACACGTGGCATGTCTGTAATAAAAAGCCATACATAATTGTGATATCGTTTAGAAAGGGGTATGTGCATCCTGTGGTGTGTTTTCCCAGTTGCCAAAAGGGATGTTTCTTTCATACACACACACTTATCCCCCTTTACACACACTTGCCACCTGCTAGATTCAAACCCCTACCTAATTAGGTAATGACACTAGAGACGGACGCATTAGCACAGCGTGCTATTCGCATTACTGGGAGGTTTCCTTTCCCCTGATATACTTATAGGGTGCTGACATCATCAGAGTTTAGAAAGTGGAATGATCATCCTCTGGTGTGTTTTCCCAGTTGCCAAAAGGGATGTTTCTTTCATACACACTTACCCCCTTTCACACACACTTGCCACCTGCTGGATTCAAACCCCTACCTAATTAGATTATGACACTAGAGACGGACGCATTAGCACAGCACGCTATTCGCATTACTGGGAGGTTTCCTTTCCCCTGATATACTTATAGGGTGCTGACATCATCAGAGTTTAGAAAGTGGAATGATCATCCTCTGGTGTGTTTTCCCAGTTGCCAAAAGGGATGTTTCTTTCATACATACACACTTACCCCCCTTCACACACACTTGCCACTTGCTGGATTCAACCCCCTACCTAACTATGTTATGACACTAGATATGGACGCATTAGCGCAGTACGCTATTCGCATTACTGGGAGGTTTTCTTTCCCCTGATATACTTATAGGGTGCTGACATCATCAGAGTTTAGAAAGTGGAATGATCATCCTGTGGTGTATTTTCCCAGTTGCCAAAAGGGATGTTTCGTTCATACACACTTACCCCCATTCACACACACTTGCCACCTGCTGGATTCAAACCCCTATCTAATTAGGTTATGACACTGGAGACTGACGCATTAGCACAGCGTGCTATTCGCATTACTGGTAGGTTTCCTTCCCCCTGATATACTTATAGGGTGCTGACATCATCAGAGTTTAGAAAGTGGAATGATCATCCTGTGGTGTGTTTTCTCAGTTGCCAAAAGGGATGTTTCTTTCATACACACGTACTTACCCCCCCCCGCACACACACTTGCCACCTGCTGGATTCAAACCCCTACCTAACTAAGTTATGACACTGGAGATGGACGTATTAGCACAGCGCGCGATTCGCATTACTTGGAGGCTTTCTTTCCCCTGATATACTTATAGGGTGCTGACATCATCAGAGTTTAGAAAGTGGAATTATCATCCTGTGGTGTGTTTTCCCAGTTGCCAAAAGGGATGTTTCTTTCATACACACTTAAACACACACTTACCCCCCTTCACACACACTTGCCACCTGCTGGATTCAAACCCCTACCTAACTAGGTTATGACACTACAGACGGACGCATTAGCAGAGCGCACTATTCGGATTACTGAGAGATTCCTTTTCTCCGATATACTTATAGGGTGCTTACATGATCAGTGTCTAGAAAGAGGAATGAGCATCCTCTGCTGTGTTTTCACAGTTGCTAGGAGTAACATTTGGACCAAGTGTGTGAGCATGCCCAGTTCAGCCTTCCCATGGCATGTTGTGTGAAAGATGTCTCATTTATCTAAGTGTGTGAGCATGCCCAGTGTGGGATTTACATATGTTGAACTCTGCAGCCCATCACATTTGTGGATGAGTGTGACCTTCAACAAATGCCTCCAGTTTATGGTTGTGTGTTCTGTGCCATGTTGTGTAGTTACTGTCCGAATGCTTTTTGTGTGAACAAAACAGGGAGTATACTGTGCCTGCAGGTTTTGCATGGGATACTTTGCACACAATTGTCAACATCCCTTCATACTGACCTAACACTGTAGCACTGTATAGTGTAGTGTTTCAGTACTTTCACTGTGGTGGTCAGTATCCTGGGCTTTAGTCCTATCACCGCTTTACATTTCCATAGTGTGCACAACAGCCTGGTTAGGGTCCAGTTGTGCACATCTGCACAAAGGCAGTGCCTCTACAGACCCTGGTAATTACTGCCCCATAAGCTTAACAAGTGTAGTCTGCAAATCTATGGAGAGGATCATAATTGAGCTCATAAACAAAGATATAGGGGACATGCAGACATTGTACCCATCCCATTTTGGCTTGGTCAGGGGCAGATCATGCCTTTTGTACTGGGTTGACATCTTCAAATTGGTCACTTAGGCCATTGTTGGGGAAAGGCAGTCCATACAGCCTACCTTGGCCTTGCAAACACTTTCAACACAATACCCCACTCAGGTATTGTAGAAAACCCTAACAACTGAAATGTAAACCCATATGTCACAAGATGGGTTGCAAACTGGCTTAAGGACGGGACCCACAGGGTTAGAGTTGCTGGCACTATGTTAGACTCCAGGCTGGTCACAGGTGGTGTCACACAGGGCTCAGTCCTTGGCCCCCATTGTTTGTCATGTACTTCCCAGAAGTACAGGCCAAGATGGGAGGACTTTGGCTGACAATGTTTGCAGATGACTGCACACTGGGCACCATGGTGGACAGTGCATCACACATGGATATCCTTCAGAAGGGACTCACAGTAACTGATAGCTGGTACCAGGGCCATGGCCTGAAGTCAAAGTGCACAACATGTGTAGACATACCCTTCAGGAAAAGCAAGGTGACCCCAAGCTACCATATAGGTGGCAATCCTCTAAGCACAGAGGAGGTTATCATGGACCTGGGGACCCAGGTTGACAGTTGCCGTTCTTCTGAGACTCACATTGCTAAAGTGGCTAGAAAGACCTTCTACATTGCCCACCTGATCAGGATGGGATTCACATCCAGATCTAGTGGGTCATTGTTCCCCTGTACTCTTCACTTATCAGACCGGTGATCGAGTCGAATGCCCTATTCTGGCTGTATGTCACCCAACATCTGCAGCAATTGCAGACACCCTGAATGTCCCCCACCTACAGGATCAAGGAACCCCAACAGCTGTCATATGCTGCCAGATTGAAGACACTCCCACTCTATTCACTCACATACCGTCTGCTTAGAGGTGACGTGCCTGACATGCGAGGCCATGTCCAAACAAGGATTAATGGACATGCTCCACCTCAGAATCGGCAGATCCACCTGAACCACTAGTTCAGGTGTCTTACACCTTAGCAGGGATGTATGTTGGACATGTTGGAGTAATGAAGTTATCACCCAGAGACTCCCTATGCTGTGTAATACAATCCTGGTCCATGTGAGGCAGAGCACCTTGCTGGCTGTGTTCAAGAGGTATCTTGACCTGTGGATGGAAGGTCATACGTTTAACCTGGGGATCGTCACGGTGTCACTGCTGGAGAGAGGCATGACACAATAATGGGCGCAGTACTGTTTCCATATAAGGAGTGGTGTATGCCAATGAACTCTGTGCTAGGCTTATACCTGCCTTAGGGAAGATAGCCTAGTATAAACCTATGTACCTATGAACCTATCTGACCATGTTGCATTATGTTCAGATGTGAACTACTTACAACAGCCTCATCCAACATCAGTAGTGTATTCCACAACATGGGTGTACATTGGCGAACACTACCGATGTGCCCTAGGCCATTTCTAATGCTAGTCGGAGAGTGTCTTTGTCCATCAACACATTGTAAGTGAGGTTTGCCATGACATATGTCTTGTTTAGTATACTGTGCCTCTGTCTACCTGTGACATAACATTGATACCCAGGGTAAACCTCCCATCTCCCATGCACTCATTAGGATTCCTGTTGAGGGGACTCAACGAGTGTCTCTACGGACAACCTGTACTGGTAGTTTACTCGTGTGGGGGTGGCTTCTGTGTTTTGGATAATGCAGTACAGCCTGTCCTATATATGTCAGTGTTGGGGTTCAGGTCCCTCATGTGCATAGCTCCCTGCCATTCAGATTGTACAAGGTGCAGCATGTGCATTGATTCCAGCTTGGACATGGCTTTCTACATCAGGCACAGCTTGCATCTGGGTGGACAGCATGGCAGTGTGTGGAGCTGCACTCTGTTTAATCAGACTACACATTACATATGTTTCAGCTCTGTCATACTCCTGGTGAGGTACTGTTGTGGACTTTACAGGTGCTGGATGTGTCTGCATGAGGTACACCCCACAGGGGCTGTTGTGGTCATTTCTAATGCTGATGAAAGATAACTGCAGAACCACAATGACCTCCCCTTAGCTAGATGTCAGACATCATGGACCATGCAATCACAAATAAAAACAGGACCCTCTCCGCAAAGGGAAAGTGTCCTGTCTGGTGGACCCCAGCCATAAATAAACTGTATGACAGATGACGGTTACTAATGCAAGACAGAGCTACATCTCCAAAAGGGAAGACAGCTGTGATCAGCACTAGTAGAAAGCTACATTATCTCATAAAGACATGCAAGGTCAACTTGGGGACATAAATCACCAAAGACAATGAAGGTAACCACACTGATTTCTTCAGTTATGTCAGACACCTGGTTGTGAACCCTCGGATATGCTCAGAGTTGGTACACAACAACATATATTCCAGTGACCTGACAGATATTGGCAACATTCGGCGGACAGCTTCAGTGCGATTTACCCTCCCTCACCCCCAAAAGAAGATAGTTATCACTGCTGTATGTAACCTCACTGTCATCTTGGATGTCCATGTGAGAGCCACACTCAGCAAAGACGAGTACACAGCATCCATGGGACCTGCTGGTATCTCCAGTTGCATGCTATGTGAACTCCAGAAGGGGCTGGACCCGTTGATACAACTGCTATTTAACCTTAGTCTTGCTACAGGATATGTACCTGAACACTGGCGTACGGCAACAGTGGTCCCACTCCACAGAGGAGATACCTCCACAGACCATGGCAACTACCACCACACAAGCTTAACCAGCCTTGTCTGCAAAGATATGGGAAGAGTCATTATGGAGCTCTTACACAGACACATTACTGACCTACGGACCCTTGTTCCCACCTAGTTCAGCTTTGTACAGGGCAGATCCTGCCTTTTGCACCTAGTTGACTACTATGAAACTGTCAGTAGGGCCATCGATGAGGGCTACGCAGTCCACACAGCCTACCTGCACTTGGCTAAGGCCTGTGACACAATACCACACTCAGGCATCATAGCCAAGCTCAACAGCTGACATATAACAGCATATGTCGCAGGATAGGTTGCAAAATGGCTAAGAAACAGAACCCATAAAGTCAACATTGCAGGTGCCTTGTCAGATTTGAAGCCAGTCACAGGTGGTGTCCCACAAGGATGTGTCCTGGGACCCCTCTTAATTGGTATTTACTTTTCAGATGTGAAAGCAAACATAGGGGGGTTGTGGCTGACAAAGTTTGCAGATGACTGCAACCTAGGCACCATAGTGAATACATCAGCCGGCACACAAATACTACAGAATGCCATCACAAAGGCGGATAGCTGGTGCCAGACGCATGGCCTGAAACTGAATGCAACTGATGTGTATTCATCTCCTTTGGGAGGAACAAAGTACCCACAGATCAATACATAGACAGCAACCCACTGAGCACAGACAACAAATCAGACACCTGGGGACACATGTAGATAGTGACATCTCTTTTGACACCCCTGTTGCCAAAGTGGTTAGGAAGACTTTCTATCTTGCCCACCTTATCATGGAGGGTTTTCCATCAAGATCATAGGAGGTCATTGTTCCACTATCCTTCTCCCTTATCAGGCCCATGATTGAATACAAAGCCCCATATGGTATGTACCTCACCCAGCAATTGCAACAGCTGGAGACACCCCAAAAGTACCTACCATGAAGATCAGGGTTCTTCAACACATATCATATGCTTCCAGAATAGAGGAAATCCAGCTTTGTTCAGTGTCATACCGCATACGTACAGGTGACCTATGTCTGACATACAAGACCATGTCCAATCAGGATTTGGTGGACATGCTCCACTGCAAGCAATCCAAATCCACCAGAGCCATGAGAGCTGAGGATTTGAACCTCAGCACATACATGTATAGGACATGCTGGAGGGACAGAGTCATAACTCAGAGGCATCTCACACTCTAGCAGAGTATCCCAGTCCATGTTTGACAGAGTCCCTCACTGACTCTCTTCAGGAGACATCTGGACAACTGCATATGAGACGGAGGCACAGACTAGACAGAGGCACAGTCATGTTATTCAATTACGTAAGGGGGTCATACTGTGTCACTACTAAGTCAGAGGCACAATCTTCAGAATCTATTCTGTACACTTATTACCAGTATAAGGGGTGGCAATAGCCACATCACTATGGCTAGGCTTATACATGCACTAGGGCAGCTAGCCTAGTAGTAGACTATGACACTATGAAACACCGGTGTATGTGTATGTCAATCAAACAGTATGATGTGGTTTGGGGGGCTTGATATCTCCCTGTATTCCAACATTGTTTTGTCTATTCCTTCTAGCATGTCTAGAGATCAGTTGCTAGTGTCCTCTCCTGCTCAGCTGGTGAACCTGGGAATATTGAGGCAATGTTACACTTGCCTCATGTACACTGACAACCCTCTCCTTCTGCCATAAAACACACATACATGTGAGAGATGCAACTATATAGCCAAAGTGGAGGCTGAGCTCTCTCAACATAGGACTAGCAAGACCAGAGAGAAGGTGAAGGTAACCACACACACATCACAATTCCAGTCTCACATGGCACTATCACAACTTAAGATCATACACATAGACACACAGAGACACTCTCGGAGGCTCTGATCAGAATTCTACCGGAATGGCAGTGGCCACCACAGCAGACACTCACACAACTGCCTCCACAGGGCACAGCACATGCAACACATTGACCACAGAGTCGGTGTGCCAAACAGTCACAGCCCTTAAGGCCAAAAACAATGCCAGACACACTTGTCTATGGTTACTCCATAGTCAGACACACTGATGTCCCGCTCACCAGATCGGGTACGGAGGAGGTCACAGTAAGCTGCCTATCGGGCACTGGAATCCACCACATAATGCAAGCACTCAGGTCACTCAACTGCAAGTACAGGTCTGACCCAGTCATTATCCATGCTGGTGTGAACGACCTGAGATGTACCTCCCTGGACTACATGGAAAGAGACATAGAGGATCCCTCTGATTATGTAGGCCAGGCAGGTATGACCCTGACCTTCAGCAGTATCCTACCTTCACCAAGTACCCAGTCATTATCCATGCTGGTGTGAACGACCTGAGATGTACCTCCCTGGATTACATGGAAAGAGACATAGAGGATCCCTCTGATTATGTAGGCCAGGCAGGTATGACCCTGACCTTCAGCAGTATCCTACCTTCACCAAGTATGATGCCACATAAACAGAGACAAGATGATCAGCTGTATTATTTTGCTTAGACTATGGTGTCATTCAAAGGGGGTCCAATGTCTGTCTGCCTGGGACGACATGCTGGACAGGCCACGGTGATTTGCAAGGGACAGCTTGCACCTGTCACCCCTGGGCTTCCGGATTTCAGATGATGCTCTTGCCACCCCCATTGTGCCTTTTTTATGCAAGATTCAGATTCTACACCTACCACCCTAGAACACAGTAAAGGAAAGACACTAAAGGTACTGCTGCTCAATGCCAGAGGTCTCAACCTCAAGCTGCACACACTCTATGTCCTTCTCAGTATGTAGCACATTGATGTCTGTGCTGTGCCTGAAACCTGGTTCACAGCTTCTGACAGCACCCCGGCACTATCGGGTGTTACCTCATATCATGCATTCCGGCACCAGCATCCGGACAACACCAAGAAGGATGGTGGGTGTCCATATTCATCAAGGACACCCTCACCTCATTGTTGGTGGCAACACACGATGCATCGGAGACCATCCAGGTGCCAGTGACCGTAGGCAAGACTGCTCTGCAGTTTGTAGCATGTTACATGCCACCCTCTCAAACTCAGGTACCTCACACAGCTATCCTGCAAACACTGAAGGGGATAAATGTATCTCCAAACACCATCCTACTGGGTGATTCCAACTATCCACATATAGACTGGGATCACTAATCATGCCACAACACTCTAACACAAAGGTTCCATGAGTTCATACACTGAAATGCCATGGAACAACTGGTCCCAATCCCCTCAAGTGGAGGCAACATACTAGAACTCATCATCACGAACATGGGGTCACACTGTTCAACACCAGAAGTATACCCATCATTGGTGAGATCAGATCATGGACTACTCTCAGTGGGAGTCCACATCCCACCCATACCCCAGATGGTAAAACAAACAGTGAAGACCTTCTCAAATGCCGACTTCACATTTCTAAGGACTGGTGTGGTCTCTTTCAAGGCCCCCAAGGCAGCGGACACCATTACCCAAGCCACTGTATCACTTAGAAATGCCTTCTACCAGCACCTCCATGGCTGCATGGATCAGGCAGTCCCAAACAAAACAAAGACTCTTTGTACCACAGGCAAGCATCCAGTCTGGTGGACCCTAGCCATAAACAAGCTGTACAACACAAGGAAGGAGCTACTACAAGATAGAGCATAATCCGTAGGAGGGAAGACACCCCTGCTCATTGTGAGTAAAACACTGGGTTCCCCCATACAATCATCCGAGGCAAGTTTTGAGAGTAAACCCACTCAGGACTCAAGTGACAATCATGAGGCCTTTTCTGCCTATGTTTGAAACCTGGGAGGGAACTCCCAGATATGCTCAGAATTAGTTCGGAATGATGTAGATATCACTGCACCTACAGACATTGCCAACATACTGGCTGACAGGTTCATTGCAGATTCCCCCCCCCCCAACTGGAGGGGTATCTACACCAGAGGATTGTAGCCCCCCAAACATCTCCAATGCCGGGGTGGGAACTGCTCTATCCAAGGCAGAAAACACTTTATCCATGGGACCAGATGGTGTCCCCAGTTGTGTGCTCCATGAACTCAATGAGTAATTACACCGCAGTTAGGGCAGCTGTTTAATCTTAGCCTCACCTCAGGATATGTGCCCAAGGAGTGGCATACGGCAATGGTGAACCCACTTCACAAAGGAGGTGCCTCCACCAACCCCGGAAACTACCATCCCATCAGCTTGACAAGCCTGTTCTGCTAAGCTATGGAGAGGATCATAATGGGAATTATAAATGAAGACATAGGGGACTTGCAGACATTGGATACAATCCAGTTTGGCTTTGTCAAGGGCAGATCATGCCTTTTAAACTTGGTTGACTTTTTAAAAACAGTCACCCAGGCCATTGACGTGGGCAAGGCAGTCCACACAGCCTACCTTGACCTGGCAAAGGCTTTCGACACAATACCCCACTCAGGTATCATTGAAAACATCACCAGCTTAATTGTGAACCCATACATCACAGCATGGGTTGCAAACTAGCTAAGTGACAGAACACACAGGGTCAAAGTTGCTGGTGCCATGTCAAACTCCAGAGCTGTCACAAGTGGTGTCCCACAGGGCTCAGTCCTGGGCCCACATTTGTTCAGCATCTACTTTTCAGAAGTACGAGCAAACACAGGAGGATTATGGCTGACAAAGTTTGAAGATGACTGCAAACTGGGAAGCATAGTTGGAAACCCATCTGACACAGACATCCTTCAGAAGGGTCTCATAGACACGGATAACTGGTGCCACAGCCATGACCTTACATTAAACACTAAACAATGCATAGCCATACCCTTCAGGAAGAACAAGGTTACCACTACTTCCCATCTAGGTGGCAATCCTCTAAGCACAGAAGAGGTTATCAGGGACCTGGGCACCCAGGTTGACAGTAACCTTTTGTTTGACACGCACATTGCCAGGGTAGTTTGGAAGGCCTTCTACATTGGCCACCTCATCATGCAGGGATTCACATCTAGATCAAGGGAGGTCATTGTTCCCCTGTACTCATCACTCATCAGACCAATGATTGCATACAATGCCCCATTCAGAATGTATCTGACCCAACACCTGCGGCAATTGGATGGGCCCACAAATTCCTCAACGGGAGGTGAAAGGGTCTCAAACATATTTCTTATGCTGCCCGACTGAAGGAATTCCAGCTGTATTCAGTCACTTACCGTCTGCTCAGAGGTGACCTGTGCCTGACATACAAGGCTATGTCCAACCCAGAATTATTGAACATGCTTCACCTCAAGACCTCTACATCCATCAAAACTACAAGGGCAGGAGACCTAAACCTCAGCACAGATATTAATAGGATGTGCTGGAGGGACAGATTCATCACCCAGAGAGTCCCTATGCTGTGGAACAACATCCTGGTACATGTGAGGCTGAGCACCTCACTGGCTTTGTTCAAGTGAGATCTTGACCAATGGATGGGAGATTGCAGGTATACCCCAGGGATAACCTCAGTATCACTGCTTGACAGAGGCACAGCAAAATAATGGGCATATTATCCATCAACTTGAAGGGGTGGCAGAAGCCACAAAACTCTGGGCTAGGCTTATTAATGCCCTAGGGCGGATAGCCTAGTATGAACCTATGAACCTATGCACATAGGCCTGGGGCAGTTCCTGCTATTAGGACAGTGGTCTGCAGCAAGCTATATAGTAGTAGTCAGTTTTAGCCATTGGTTTTTGACCATGGCTATTCCATGTTGCTTCTTGTTGTGGTACAAACATGGGTGTGTGGTTATCCATGCTATTTATTGCTAGTCACCCTAATTTTGTATCTTGTTCCATGTTTTTGCACATGTACATCACTGTATGACGTGTGACCTGGTAGTGTCAGGGTGCTGATGTGGGCTTTGACCCTGTTTTCTATTACAGCACTGATATCTACATTCTCTATACTGTGTGTGTTTACACTGCACACATCTTGATGTTTATACTTCTGGCATTGGGTAGCATTACATCTAGGTTCCTATCCCTTGTGGTAGCCATGAGGTGGGTTTGTGTTTTGTGGTTTATGATTCTTGAGGGTGGATGTTAGTTGGGGTCCTCAGGTGTGCATATGGTACATGATATTACATTACTTAACACATGGCATTCATGCCTCAGGTGGTGCTGCAGGGCCACCTCTGTCGGATACACATACTACACTCCCTGTACATGTTTGGCAGCAGGTTGTGTCATGTTAGGCATCCCTGTTACTGTATGAGTGAGTCAGAGCGGGTATCAGTCCCAGTGTTCCTACTGACCAAGCGTATGTGCTATGCGTTGCCTCTTTGCCAAGGCCAGGGCATACTGGGCACGCCTCCTTCTGCCTACTGGGACATGGTCAGGTTGTTCCTCCTCCGAGTCACCCCCTGCCTGTGGTGGCCTTGGCAATGGTGGGGGGATGTTTGGCCCAGCCCTGTGCTGGTCCTGCTGCAGCTGTTTCCGCAGGATCATATTATGTAGAATAGCACATATCATGATCATTTGGGTACATGTAGTTGGTGTGTACTGCAAGGCTCCACCAGATGTGTCCAGACACCGGAACCGTGACTTGAGCAGCCCAAACACATGCTCTATGATATTACGTGTTTGTGCGTGTGCCTCATTATGGCGTTTCTGTTCAGGTGTGTGTGCATTTCTGATGGGTGTCATCAGCCACGGCTCAAGTGCATAACCTGCATCTCCCACTAGGTGTCCATGTGGGAAGTCCCCATTGGCAAATGATTGGTACAGCTGCGTCAGATGCCAGATATGGGAATCGTGGTAGCTCCCAGGGCAGCCAGCACACACATTCATTATTATGCCCTGGGCATCACACACAACCTGGCAGTTGATGGAGGGGTATCCCTTGCGGTTAATGTAGGCTCTACCCCGCTCTCCTGCTGGTGCTTTGATGCGTATGTGCGTGCAGTCTATAGCACCCAGTACCTCAGGGTATTCCGCTATTTGCTGGAAGAGACACATATTGCTGGCCAATACCTCACGGGCATTGGGGAAATATACATGATCACCGACATGTGCTGACATGGCATCCAGGAACTGGTGTAGTACCCTGGAGGCTGATGCCTGTGATATCCCCATCATATCGCCAGTTGGTCTCTGGAAGGTACCTGTTGCTAGTATTCTTAGGCCAACACATACCTTGGTTTCCACTGGGATGGGTTCCCCTCTGTTGGTTCTGTGTGTGAGGCGTGGCCTGCACAGCTCAACAATCTGCTGCAGGAGCTCTCTGTCCACTCTATAGCGCTCTACTATCTCCAGCTCATGTAACCCATGGTAGGTGACCCTGGGCCTGTATACTCTTCTCCTTCTCCTCACTCTGGGTTGTCTGTCAGCATCTGCATTGTCACCACCCTCAGCAATTCGCCTATGCCTGATTATAATAGCTATGGCAGCCCCTAGCATTTCTGCTCTGAGTTCAGCCTTTTCAGTTTTCAATTCTGATAGCTTAGTTTCTGGCAGTATCTGTTGTGAGAAACAGCCTGCACTGCTCTTTGCAGTGTTTTAAGTGCTGGGTTGGGCTTCTAGTCTGCCTGTGTAATTGCCTGCGTCTAATTGTTTCCACCAATTAACTCCAGTAGTATCTTCTGGCAGTTTCCCTGGACTTTAGTTGTTTCCTGTTTCCTTTCTGTTTCCTGAGGGGGAGCAATGTGCACACCAGCTTAAACACGCTCACAGTCACTTAAACACGCGCACACATCCCTACACGGTGTTACACGCACACATCCTTACACGGAGTGAACTAGGCTGATTCATGCTAAAACGCACGCACACTGCCTTACACACGTGCACACCCGCGCAAACCGTTGTAAACGGTTTGCAACACGCTCCCACATGTTGAACCTGCCTTACACACGCGCGCATGCACGTATTTCAAGAAACTTTGAGTGTAGGGATAGCATATACCCTCAATTTCTTGACTTTCCTAGTGTTCTGTTGGGACACACCTCCCTCCCTGATGTCTGTCTGTCATCTGTTACCTTACATTGCCCTCCAATCTGGTACATTTATTGCTATCATTCCCCCCCAAGATGTCACCTACCTCTTACTCTGTTCCTCCCCTTCTCTAACTCTTACACTACTCAGACAGTGCTCATTACCTATGTGACAGTGTGATTCAGTATTGTAACCCTCATTTACATAGGCTTGCCTAGTAATGACTAGTTACATGTCTTACACGGAGCTTCCCCCCCTTGACAACCACTAAACGGAGGCCATATTGTTTTTGGTCTGCAAGTCCCTTCATTGACATTCAATGTAATACATAAATCCCACAATTGTGGGCTTATAAGCTTCGGTTTTCAGTTTTAGGTAGCGCACCCCGTTTACGCGGGTGTGCTGCAGTTAAACAAAAATCCCGTGAAAAAAAAAAAGTTCTATAACTTTATTTTGCAACAGTTTTTCATGCCAATGGCCACATATTTGGCCATTGGCATGCTTAATGCAACATATGCACCCTTTATTTGGAGCTGACATAGCTCCGTTTTTAATTTTGCAGAAATGTACTCAGTTGTCAGCTGAGTACATTTCTGCAGCTAACACGTCCGTTACACGGACTGGTTTCTGCTTTGTGGATCGCTCAGATACCTCATTTGCATATCTTTGAGCTGCAAATGAGGTATTGAGCATTTCCACGCCCAGTCCGTGTAAGAGACGTGTTAGCTGTCTCTTACACGGAGATTTGGGCTGTTCCTGAATCAGGAGGCTTACACGGAGGCTTACACTACTCTTGAACTCCGTGTAAGCCTTCCTGAATCTGGCCCCATAACTGGGCTGATCAATTCTGAGTATAAGGGAGCGATTACTTCTTTAGATCTTGATGATATCCCTTTGTTCCATTGGCAGTTAGTTGGGCTAAATCAAAAGATTTCCTCACAACTGTTGTCACATTATAGTCAAAAGAAAAGGAGCTATCAATTCAAGTGTCTAGGTCCCCTGACTGTATTTTGTTATTATTATTTTACATTTGTTTACCAGGAAAGTCCAACTGGGCAGGAAGCCCTTTTTCAGAGGAGACTAGGGAAAAAGGCTCCACTGCATAACAGCTAATAATGCATACGATACATAAGGCAGTACAGCAATAGGATACTACCTGACCATGAGCTAAATTATAATACATATAGTAGTAACTACAACTATTAATACATATGATACATGTAACAGTACAGCAGATCAACAGCATATAGATACTAGCTGACTATGAACTAAACTATAGTAAACTTAGCAGCAATTACAGCAATGGTTAACTAATAGTGCAGGATATTAAGAAATATTAGAGAAATAAGAGATGATTAAGGAAGAAGTAGGACCGATTTTGAACAGTAGTATTGGAACTTTCCAGAGTGTCAGTAAAAAAGTTGATAATCAATTCAGAGGTTAGATAGAGAATATCTACATGATTCTTTTCTAAGAAGGGATTTTCCATTTAAATGGTCCAGTGTCATAGTACTTCAGAGCAAGTAAGAAGAGGTATCTAGGTTAGTATAAGAGGGAGAGGAGCATAGACAGTAGGAGCGGGTATAAAGTAAAGGAGTGGGTAGGGTAGGAGGGATGGAGAGTGAAGAGGTGAGTAGAGGAGGAAAGGTGAGGGTGGTTACTGGAATAGAATAACAGGTGAATGATAGGTGAGTAAGATAGGGTCACCCTGGTGAAGTGCAGAAGCATAGCCAGGAATTTCGTAGGTGTTCCATAAGAAGTACTTTGAGGCTGGAGGTATTGGAGGTGTTACAAATGTGCTGGGGAATAGAATTCCATTTTTTTGGCTATCTGATTAGAGAAGAGAGAGCCCCCAGGGCTGTTGTTAACCTTGGTGCCTTTTAGGAGACATTTATCAGCAGATCTTAATGTTCTGGAATTAGAGTGTTCCTGAACCAGAGTTTTTAGTGTAGGGCAGTTGTTTGGTTCTTGGAGAATGAGGTGAGCAATTGTGAGTTGGTTCAGGGATATAAGATTTGGTAGTTCGATCCGGTTTAGTTCATGAAGGGCAGAACAGTGATGAGCTCTGTAACGATGGCCTGTAACAAATTTTGCTGTTTTATTCTAACATGAGTGTAATCAGTTTTTGTCAGATTTTCTGAGGTTGGTGAAACTAGGGTGGCATAGAGAAGGGTGGATAGCAGATGGGTCCTTGCTGTGGATAGTCAGGTATTGTATGTAAGATCTGGTCTGGATCTATATAGAAACCCTAACTTTGTATGAATGTTTTTGATTGATAGTGCTATGTGTGTATCAAATTTTAGGCCTTTATTATCAGCCCAAGGAGCTTGTTACAGTCTACCTGCTCAATTTTAATTTTATTAGAGGAGCAACTGGTGAAAGGGGTAGGAAGGTGTAGTCTGTTGTTGTTGGTGAATAACATTAGATCTGAAGTAGTTTACTTCATTTGGTCTGCAACCTGTGGGTACCAGATCCATATCGGATCTGAGACGGCAAGTTCACTAGCATCTGCTCTGAGCTCCAAGCTCCTCCCCTTACCCATAATACACCACCACTACCTTTCAACCCCCAGATCTCATTTGCTGCGGCTTGCCTGAAGCATCATGATCCTGAGCTATGAGTTTGTGAGTTGGGTTTTTTGATAAGTAAGCAGTTTTTTCATAGTAGTTTGAGTGTTAGGTGTTAGTGTAGGTTCCCTCTCCTCCTCCCCTCGCTGGTGCGTCATGTTTAGACCTTTTTCTGTAGTTTTTCAGTGTTAACTAGTTAGTGTGTTGCTTCCCCTCCTCCCTCAGCGTTCTGTGTGCATTTGAGTGTGTGGTGAGTGGATCCGAGTAGGAAATAGTGTGTTTTTCTCTTTTTTCCTTCTCTTGTTGTGTGTGCTGTTTTATTCTGTAGAGACATGGCTGACTCCAAGCCAATATTTAAGAGGTGCACTGAGTGTGGCCACAAATTGCCACCAGCCAGTGGCCACACTCTTTGCTTTATGTGCTTGGTGTAGCACATTTAAGTACAGACTGGTCTATTTGTGCCGGTTTTAACCCATGCGCTAATAAAGATAGATGGGCTAAGTTGGCCCTGAAAGGCCTTCTACCCACTACTGAGGCGGCTGCCTCTTTCACTGCTTCAGTCACAGCGGCTGCTGTGGCTGCCTCTCCTTCCTCTCTTGTCCTTGCTTCTCCTCCCTCCTAGGCTGGGACTCAGCCTCCTGTTTCTAAGCCTGTGGAAGTGGAGCATAGAAGAGGTATAGAGAAGGAGAGAGAGCACAGGCCAGAAAAATGTAAAAGGTCCCTGGACTGTTCTGCTTCTACTCCCACCAAGAGTGAGTCTAGGATGCATAACTCCCCTCGGCTCCAATCTCCGAGATTTTCCCCGGAGCCAGAGGAGCCACGACCACCATCTAGGGCCTCGGTTCCTCGACCCGCCAGGTTGGAGTCCGTGGTCTCGTCAAGATCCACCTGAAGCTTATCTGAAGTCGACATGGATAAAATGATGAGGAGGTTCATACGTACTCGGATCCAGATGGGAGTCTTGCCAGCCCCTTCTCCCTCTGGAGGGGGAGCTCGCTTCCTTTCTTCACACCAATTTCTCCTTCTCCGATCCATCCACCGGGTTCAGAGTACTTGGATCCGAGGATGGCCTTAGTCAGGGGGTCGGTGCCAACGGTACCTGTCTCATCGACGTCAGCACCTGCCTGGAGCATGTCTGATCTGGCCAGTTTGGATCCGAGTGACTCTCGGAGATGGAACCTGGGGGTCGGATCCGAGGAGGAGAACTTTTTTCATCGACTCTGATGTTGTCAGTCCAAGTTACCCCCCTCAGAACTCCATCCACTTCGGGCCCGGCTCCGATTCTCGTGTCGGATCCGGGGAGAGCAGTTATCTTAATGGTGGCCCAGGAGGCTTGTTCTCCCTTACTGTTCGATGTGGTAAAAAGGGTTCTGTCCACTGGATCGAGACCCGTGACTATTTCCTCGGACTCTGCCCTGACTGCCTCGGCTCTGTCTACAAATCCCATCATTTTACCAGAGGGACAGACCATGCTCGAGGAGCCCCAGGCGGTTCCCCATGAGGAACAAGTGGCTTTCAAGTTCCCCCTGGAGAGCCCCACCAGAGACGTGCCTCGCAAGCATATGTGTAAGAGGAGGCACTTGGACTCCCCAGAGTCCCTCACCGAGGACACTGATTTGGATGATGGGGAAGGTTCCCCCAGATCACCTCCCAAGGATGTCTCCTTTGGAGACATCATGGAAATCCTATGCCAGTGGGGAGGTTGATCCGCCCCCAAACCTTCTTCTGATGAATCCGTGTTCCTGGAGGCTTTCGGCACGGGCCCATCTACTTCCTGGGTGTCCCCTCCCACAGATCCCCTGGTGGACCTGGTCACCTCGCGGGCCTGGAAGGAGCCGGACACTGTGGAACCATTCCCGAAACTTCCAGTCAAAATCTTGAGTCCGCCCTCAGATAGACCAGCATGGAACAAAGACTCCCCTGTAGATGCTATGGTGGTAGCAGCAGCCACTAAAAAGGAACTAGCCCAGGAGAGTTCCTCAGTTCATCCCCCTGACTGAGAGTCTAGGATGATGGCCCACTTAGGGAAGTGGGTTTATGTGTCAGCCGCCTTTTCCATCAGGGCACTGATCTACCTGGCCCATGTTACTAGACTACAGCACAACCTGGTCAAGGAACTGGCTGAGTCTCCCCCTAAGTCCATGTCGCAGGAGGATAGAGACACGTTCCCCACGAGAATGACCACTTTAAAAGCAGTTTCCAATACGTCCATGCAACTCTTTTCACATGCTACTGAAGGAGCGGCTAGGGCAGCTGGGTCCGGCATGTCCATGAGGCACATTGCCTGGCTCAGAATATGTCAGTTTCTGGAACATTTTAAGGTGTCTTTTACCAACACCCCTTATGATGGCTCTACCCTTTCTGGTAAGACCGTCAAAGAGATGTTGGTCCAGAGTGAGAAAGATGGGAAGATACTGTCTGCCATCGGGATCTGCCTCTCGAACCCTCAAAGATCTTTTTCCTGGAATCAGCAAGGGCAAAAGAAGATGTGGTTCCGGAAATCTCAGTATTCCCGGGACACTCAGGGCTCTTCTTCCCCCAGAGGCAGAGGGGGACAGGATAGATGCTGGCCCAGAAGCAGGGGGGTCCAAAGAATTTTGGGTCTCGAGAACCATTCTTGGACAGGCCCGGGCTGCAACCCCGAGGGCTTGCCTGACTGCTCTACTCTGGAGGCAGTCGGGGGTCGATTGTCATTGCACCTGACGGCATGGGAATTTATAACATCAGACCACTGGGTGCTTCAGATCATATCCAGAGGATGCTCAATCCCTTTTGTGGTTCCTCCCAAACCTCCCAAACACCTCCCGGACGTACCACCCAAGCAAAGGGAGGCAGCAGCACTGGAAATTTCCAGGCTGCTAGAGAAACGAGCCATCAAACCCATCCCCGCAGATCAGTCTGGATCGGGCATCTACTCCAGGTTCTTTTTGGTGCCAAAGAAAATAGGGGACTTAAGGCCCATTCTGGACCTATCTACCCTGAACCTGTTAGTTACCAAAGAAAAATTCCGGGTGGTCACATTACAGTCCATACCTGCAAGAGAGCGACTGGATGTGCTCGTTAGACCTCCAGGATGCCTACTATCACATAAAGATGCACAGAAGCTCCAGGAGGTTCCTCCGCTTCTGGCTAGGAGTCAGTCATTACCAATTTCGAGCCCTACCCTTTGGTCTCACCACAGCCCCCAGGGTGTTCACCAAAGTGATGGCGGTAGTACCAGCTCATCTGAGGCTTCAGGGGATTCAGATCTACCCGTACCTGGACAATTGGCTCCTCACTGGTCCCACCAGGTGTCTACTTTGTCAAACCAGGGATTATTTCTTAAAGTTTACACTTCACTTGGGGATTACAGTCAATGCATCCAAATCTCTTCTAAATCCTGTCCAGGTGATAGGCAATATTGGGGCATGGATAGACACACTACAGTGCAAAATCTTCCTAACCATGGAGAGAGTTTGAAACCTGAGGATGAATGTTGCCCTGATCTACCGTTCTCACCTTCCCTCAGCAGAATCAGTTGTGAGGGCCCTAGGTTCTATGGCAGCGACCATAACACTTCTCCCGTGCACCCTGTTACACATGCGAGTACTACAGTGGACTCTAGTGGTGCAATGGTCCCTGTTGGATCTTCAATTATCATCTCCAGTACACCTCAGTCGAGTCTGCAGGTCATCCCTTCTTTGGTGGATGTATTCTCCAGAAATCCTGGAGGGACGACCTTTTGTTCCAGCCCCTGTCCAAGCCACAGTGACCATGGATGCCTCCCATCTTGGGTGGGGGGGCATTGTTTGGGCAGGACAGTGCAAGACCTGTGGCCCCCTGTCGAGACCAGTTTGCATATAAATGTTCTGGAGATGAGGGTGGCCCTTTTGGCGTTGCAGGCCCTTCATGCCTTTCTTACTCTGGGAACCATTGCAATTCAATCAGAATTCAATCGGAATTGAATCAGACAACATGTCTGGTATGTGTTGTGCGCTGTTGAACAAGTTATTGCTTTCTACGTAGTCATTGAGTTGACCATGTACACATTTCTCAGGAACTTTGGCCAATGGTGAGAGTATTGCTATTGGATGGTGGGAAGTCAGTAGATGAGACACCATTGTGCAGGGGAATAATATGAGATTTTTTCCAAAGTTTGGGGATGCATTTTTCTAATATGGACCTGTTGATAAGGAGAGAGATGGTGTAGGATATTGCTTCAGCTGCTAGTTTGAGATATTTGTTTGGGAGTTGGTCAATGGCTATGGATGTGGGTTTTAGTTTTTGTAGAAGTGTTTTGATGGTGTTGGTTTGTATTGGTCTGATACTGAAGGAGTTATGGCTACGTATAGAGTCAAGAGGTATTAACGGGGATGAGTTGTTGTCAGTTTTTACTAAGGATAAAATGGAGTTTATGAAGTGTGAGTTAAATTGAGATGATGTATTTGGTATTTGTGGTGGTGGGAGATAGTATAGTGGGTTGACCAGGATTTAGGATTTGTTTTAAGGGTGCCCAGAATTTTTGTGGGTTTTTTGATGCTTTTGTTGGGTTGATGTGTAGTAGTCTTTTTTTGTCTGTTCTTATTTGGTTTTGGTCAAGATTTCTAAGTTGTCAATAGGAATCATAGGTGGTTTGGGTTTTGTATATTGGTAGTGAAACTAAGCTCTGTCTCTCTGTTTGAGAAGGTGTAAGGTTTCCTTGGATAACCATGGTAGCTTTTTTTGCTTTAACTTGGATTGGTCTAACGGGTGCTTGAGAGTTAAGTAGTTGTAGGAATGTTTTGTTGAAGTATTCGACTGCTAAATCTAAGCGTAAATGTTTCAGGGGAAACAGTTGAATTGCTTAAGAAGTAAATTGAAGATATTGGGAGAGAATAATTTGTTGGTGCAAACATATTTAACAATGATGTTTTTCTGAGGGCATGTCTGTTTTCTAAGTAAGTATGTGGAGTGATGGCCATTTAGACTGTCTGGAAGGCATCCAGTGAGGTAACCTAAGGAGGGTCTGTTAGTTAGTATCCAGTCAAAGACTGAGTGCTTTTTGCTGCATCTATCCATCCTGGTTGGGTCCTGAATTAATTGAAAGAAACCATAGAGACTGATAAGGTTTATAGGATTTGCTGCAGAGATGGAGGACCAGTCTAGGTTAAAGTCCGCTAGGATAAGAATTTCCTGATTGAAGGTGGAGGCAGAACAGCTGAGAAGGTTCTCAATTGTTAAGGTGTTCTTGCCTGGATGGACATAGGTGACAATAATTATAAAATTCTTTTTTGAGTTTAGAGAGAGAGAGACATGAAATTAAGATTTCTGAATTTGTGAGGTTTGGGGGTTCAATTGAGAGACGATCTAGTTGGAGTGTCTTTATGTAGAATGACAATACCACCACCGCATCTTTTTTTCTGACATATTTGAGTAAATTATAGGTGGGGATTAATATTTCAGTGTCTTTTATGTGGGGCTTGAGCCAAGTTTCGGTTATGACTACAGTGTTTGGGGGCTTGAGACAAGTTTTGGTTATGACTACAGTGTTTGGGGAGTATAGGGTCAGGGTTGAGTGAAATTCATGAAGTTTGTTTAGCATGCTTCTCAGGTTACTATTTAGTAATAGGAGGTCAGAGGTGTTATGTGTCAGGTTACTGATACTGTGGGGTATAGTACTGTGTGGGGTACAGGGAGTGGGTGTATGAGGGACTGGGCTTGGATGAATGTCTCCACATAGATTGAGGTAGCAGTCTTTTATCAGACAAAGGTGTGACATTTTAAATAGTCTGATATGTTTATGGTATGTGTCATTTTGTAGATGTGGGTCTTTATATCTTAATGTGCAGAATGCTATGTGGGAGGCTTTGTGGAGGCGAGGTGATATAATTATGTTTTTATGTTGGAATACAGGGGAGTACTACATGGGTTAGTGGGGGAGTACGTGTTTATGATATGTTGCTTATGGTATCAGGTGATGTGATAAGCTAGTATTAGTAGGCCTAGGCTGCATAGTTGGTGAGTGTAGATTGTAATTAATTGTGATTGGCAGGGTTGGATAGAGTAATTGTTTAGGGGCGTGTTCTGTGGTTATATATAAAGTTAAGGAAGGTGAGGGTGGATGGGACTGGGGGTTGGGTAAAGCAACAGAGCAATTTGGACCTGGTGAGCAGTTATCGTCAGGAAAAAAAAATCTGTAAGTAGTGTCACTTAGAAGAGTTTTCTTTTCTGATGGATTAGTAGAGACTAGCTGTACTAAAGTGAACTACTAGTCATGTATTTATTTATTTATCACTGTTGTTTCCTATACTGTTTGCTTAGGGGGACACAAACAGACCAGAAGCACTTATACTATATGCTATGGGTGGAGTGGGTGGGGGGGGGCAGTTTCGTTACAGTGATGTGCAGGGGGTGGTCCGTTCCTGGGTAAGAATATGAAAGCAACTTGTTAAATGGTGGTATAGCCTACATTAATACTACAGTTATTGTTTATCACTGCCTCTGCGATCCCAAGTAGAAACTGTGTGGTCTTTGAATAGAGATGCTGGATTGAGCTGTTCCCTTAGGTTTTACGAAATAATGGCAAGCAGCTGGAGGGTGAGGTGCACGAGCAGGGCTTCACTGCCTATAACAAAGCTACAGGAGAGAGAGAGAGGAAAAAAATAACTGGTTAGGCAGGGATTACAGAGGGATAGAAAGAAAAGAAGTAAGTACCAGCTAGAGATGGGCAAGTGAGCTGTGAAAAGGGAGAAAGGTGTGGGAGTGAGCTGTGAAAGGAGAGAGAGTATGGGAGTAAAGAGAGAAGATAGGATGGAAAGGTTGTGCAGAGTAGGAGGTCAAAAGCAGTGTAAGCATAAGAACATCTGCTATTACTATATAAATACAGTAATAATAAATGAAATATGATTGAACAAGACAGCATTAAATAAACAGCATTAGCAGCAGCACAGATATGCCATGAAATCAGTTTAACAAGCATAAATTCACAGACATTTAGCAGCTGCGTACATTTCCAGTTGTCTATTGCATTTTGACAAATTTAGAAAAATAAAAAAACTCAACTACCAAGCAGCAGCAGCAAAAAACGGGTCTATATTAGGATGTCAACAGGGCAGAACATCGAACACCCGCACATTTTACATGAAATGCCTAAATCTCGAACGACCAGAACAGCAATTTTTTTCCCCAGAGGAAAAAATC
This sequence comes from Protopterus annectens, assembly GCF_019279795.1. NCBI lineage: Eukaryota > Metazoa > Chordata > Ceratodontiformes > Protopteridae > Protopterus > Protopterus annectens. The sequence continues at coordinate 1,626,937,839 of NC_056725.1, forward strand.
TCTGGAATGTTAGGAATTTGCTGTTTCCTCCACTGTAGTGTGATCTCGGAGTTGGTATATTTAAGTAGGAGGTGTGGGGGGGACTCCCCCACATCGGGGGGTATGGGGGGCAAAGATTCCCAGTTTATTTAGTCTGTCAGTTTGTTTTTCTTTGTTGTTGGCCCAGCGATTTTTTTTTCCCTGGGAAAAAAAATTGCTGTTCTGGCCATTTGACATATTGACATTTTGTGTAATATGTGCTGACGTTAGGGCGTTCGCTGTTTTGCCCTGTCGATTTGGTAATATAGACACCAAAAAACAACTAGCGGTTCCACAGATAAAGCGCACTACAAAAATAGTCTGATGTAGTAGAAAACACTGTAATATAAAGTAATATACAGTCACTTGAGTTCAAAAGTGTGGAGCGTGTTGTTTAGTCAGCCTGCCATAGCCTGCAGTATTAGCATCTGTGTTTTATGTTCCACATATGCAGTAAATATTTGCTGGTCCACTTAAAAGCAAAAACTTAGACTAATAAGCGATATACTTAGGTAGCCTGATTAAACAGCAACTAGTTGCTACTAACAGCAAGCAACTTCACTAACTGCTGTGGCATAGGTAGGAAGAAAATCTACAGCATGAGCACTTTAATTTTGAAATGGTATGTTTTCTTTACAGTATGATGTGGGGAGGTGTTGTCTACCAAAACTGAATATATTATGCTTTTTAACATTTAGTTTGAATCCATTTTTAGTATACCAAGAGTTTACTAGTGAAAGTTCATTCTGGAGGGTTTCAGTGTCACAGGGTGACTTATCAACAGCCACCAGTTTACAGTTGTCTGCAAAATTTATTTGCTAGCCAGGAGTCTTGGCTTTCTGCTTGGACATCTGAGAAGCAAACACCAAAAAAGGAGAGGCCTTATTACCTGAGGAACATCACTGGTCACTTTCTTACTTTCTGATGAAGCACTTGCAACTTGCATATGTGGGTTCTGTCTTTTAGCCAGTTTGCTACCCGTCTTACCACATATGGATAGATTTTTAAAGCATTTGAATAATGCCAACATGGGGAATAGTGATCTAGTTATATAATGCACATTTAGATGTTATTTCCTTATTTTTCAATTCTGATCAACCTCAGGGAAGGTATATATCAATTTGGGGGATTTCACCATTACAGCAGAGAAGTATCGTGAATTTTACTGCTTATATTCAATAACAATTAGCATGCAAGAATGGTAACCATGATTCCAATAATGGTGTTAAGGGTCCTTCCATTACAAATTGTATTTTTGACTTTGGTAGAATATCATTTGTTGAGTTTTGCTTTGTTTTGATAGTTTCAGTGTGAAAAAATATGCATTTTTTTAGATGTTGATAATATCTGTGCCTCAAGGGTCCCATGAAATTACATTTGCTGTCACTGACTTTGCAGCATCATGGTTTCTGTGTTTATTTTAGATTTTTGTTAAATTCTTACATTGTAGACAATCGCACAGCAACCTATATAGTAACAGAAAAGAAAACAAGCCATAGCAAACATTTAACTTCTTTCAATTTCATGCATCATATATAGATACATTTTGTTTTTTTAACAATTATCATTCACTCCAACATTGCATAAATTACTCAGCTCTTGCCTTTTCTTAAATCTCACTTCTCCTCCTGAATATTATTCTGCATGTGTTGCTTCCACAAATTCCATTTATCTCTTTGTAGTTTGCTTATTTCCTTTTTCAAAGCTCCATTTCTTTTATCTCCTTTTTCGATATTTGGCACTTCATTTAAAGTTAATTTAAGTTTTGATTTTCCATTTTGTAATCATTGCTTTTTTGGCAACCATTTGCACTAAATATGGAAATGCCTTACCATGTCTGGGCAATTCAGAACCTATATTGTAACTCAAAAGAATAATTTTCTTAGCTGCAAAAATTTACTTCCTCAATAGTTCAGACAAAAGTAGTCTGTATGTGATTTTTAAAAATCTGTCAACTCATTACATTCACAAAAAACATGTTCCCAATTACTCCTTTGTCCAGTTACCTCTTCAGCCTTTGCTATCTCCTTTAGGAAAATGTTCTGAAGTCTCCTTTGAAGTATAAATATACTTAACATCAGGACTAACAGGATAACTATTCCATACACCAACAAGAATAAATATGTCATGGACATTTTTCATAAACATTGGAACCTCCTTATGATCGATGAGAACATTAGATCTCTAGTAGATGACAAACCTAGAGTAGCCTATAAGAACATGATGTCATTGAATAGGCTACTTTGTTATGATAGAGTCCGTACTAATGACAGTACATGTTCAAGGGTTGGCACTTTGCTTGTTTATCTTGCAATCAGTGCAGATATATAACACCCATGTGTTCTTACATCCTGCTACACAAAGAAGCTATGATTTTAAACATTGTGCAACTTGTAGGTCAAGGAATCTGGTTTATTTGGCTGAGTGCCAGTCCTGCAGGATGTTTTATGTGGGCATGACCACCAGATCCCTGATTAGAGAACACATATCTAGGAGTGTCGTTGAATGCATTAGCTAGGCATGTTGCTGAGGTTGGTGATAACCATACCTTCAAGTTTCATGTTCTTGAGTTGGTGAAGACAGGTAATAGGCTAGGCAATGTCAAAAATAGAGTAGAAGAGCAAGAGGGTAAATGGATTGTGAAATTACAGGCAAATAGGTTTGGACTCAATGAAAGACTTTCCATCAAGCCTTTCTTAGCTTCCAGACCTTTAAATCATTAGAATTTATTTATTTAAATGTTTTTAATGTTTTTAATGTTTGCAATGTTTTAGCACTTGATGTCAATAATATAAGGTTTTAAATAGTAACCTTTTTCTATGAATGCTTGTCTCTTTAAATTAGATCAAATCAATTATGACATCATGTGAGCATGTGTTTAAAGAAGTTAGATTTATTTAGTTTCTATGTCTGAAGATGACTTGCTGCAGCTCCTGTTTATTTGGAATAAACGAAACCTTTCTCAATAGACTGCTAATTGGAGTTATTTGCTGACAAGTTCGTATTTCAGCTGATGGTGCACTCTTTATTTTCTTTTTGTACATGACTCTGACTTTTGAATAAGAGTGCTTTACCTGGCAGATTGTGTTCTTTTTTCAGTTATTGTAGCTATCTACTTTTACATTTCTGCCAGGACATGGCTGCTGAATCTAGTTTACCTTTACCAAATCAACAAGCTGATAAATTGTTTGATTTAAATGGATTAGTGGACTTTAATATCAATCCACTACTGAAACTTACTACCTCAGATTTGAATGCCTCAAGTGAAGACACGGATTTTTCAAGCACAACATGGACTTGACTATGATGACCAGGAACCTTGAAAATAAGATGTACAAACCCATCCAATGGCAGAAACTTCACATGGAAGCCTGCCTCAGTTTTAAATTAGTGCCAAGAGGGTTGAGAATCCTCAAAATGCCGACTTTGGCAGAAATGCAACCTTGACACTAGTTTTCTTATTTGAGTATCCTAATTGAACACTATGATCTCTCCATCAATGAATTAAAGACTGACATTATCAGTATATACACTGAGTTAAGTGGGAAGTTGAATTGTGAACAGCGTGATATTGTGTGATTTGAAACAAATGCTATCTTCCCTTGATTTAAGTTGTGCAAAACGACAAAGCATAACTACAGAGGATTTCCTAGATTTTAGACATTCCAGGGTGTTCTCATGGCGAGAGAGAATCATGCTCTAGATCGAATCCTGTTAGTGATCCATCCACATTTTCACATTCGCCTCCTGTTTCATCTGCAGGGCCATGTGTCACTCAATTGGTTGCTCCTCCTTCACTGGCGTCATTGGAAGAAGTTACTGAAACTGAGCCTTCAGTTCCTGTTCCTCGGACGAGGTTAGAGAAACCACTGACAGTTTGAATCAAAGCGCACCATTACGTTCATGCGTTATTACTCATTCATTCCGATCCTGGTTCCATTCCAGCGCCACGTCTAGAACAAACTGCATCTGTTAGACCGAAGTTAGTGAGTCACGCAACAAACAGCTCACCATTGACTCTTTTGTTACTCAACATGAAGATGAGCTCTTTGCACTGGGGGAGGGCCTTCCTTCTTTTCCATTACCTTTCAGACCCCAGGAGAAAAGGACTTGCGATGAGAACCAACAAGAGGAAGTTTGTGGAAGAGGAAACACAACACACCAAGAAAACATGGCGACCGAAAATCTAAGTGGTAACTTTTACATCCTGCATTCAGTGACTCAGATTGTTTAGTGGTTAACATTTCTAAGTATACTTTGAGTGAATTTGAATTGTCTATTCTCAATAAGGGCTTAGGATTTATTCCCTCCCATGGCAATGATGTCACTGATATCGTTGTGGATGTTAAAATGTTTACCAGAAATCTAGCACTTAAACTGTTATATGGCAATAAAGATGAAGCAATGCATAAACACACCGCCTTTAAGAAGCCGTCCACCTTTATTCCTCCTTCGCATCCGCTGTTAGAGGCCTTTGAGCAAGCGGTTGAGGATGACTTATTTAAGCTGTACAATGATAATCAAGCCAAACCTTGCTTTATGAATTTGACCAAACAAGAGAAAGATGCCTTAAATGATCTAAGAATGAATGATAGAATTGCCATTAGACAGGCAGACAAGGGTGGAGCTGTTGTTGTCATGGACACCACCTATAGTGATAAAATGATAGCAATGTTATCTGATACTGACACCTATTCACCTATTACTGCACACAGTTTAAATAACATCATTAAAATGTTCATGCCATGCTATATGATCTACTACTGACTAGTGTCATTGACAATGGTTTATATGAGTATTTTATAGTTGAGAAGCCTCTAGTACCATCTTTTAGAGGCCTCCCAAAATACACAAAATGTTACTGACCCACCCCAATAGTATCCAGCAGGGTTGGCTTGACGAACCCGTTTTCGATTTATTTGGATAAAATATTGAAACCAGTAGTCCTGAGTACCAAGCACATTTTAAAGGACACTACCAATTTTAGAGAACTTAGCGACATTCACACAGTCTTTTCCTATCGATCAAATGTGCATATTAGTAACATTGGACGTCAAGTCTCTTTTTACTTCAATACCTAATAGTATAGGCTTGGAATACTTGAGAGATTTCTTGATGGAGAGTGGTTTGACAACGCATGTGGTTGATAGATGTGTGTCACTACTTGAGATCGTTCTTGAAAATAATGTGTTATGTTATGGGAGTTCTTATTACCTACAAACCAAACGATGGGCACTCCTTGTGCAGCTTTACGCCAATTTGGTCTAACTGGCGATGGGAACAGCTATTTGTGTTTAATCAGAACTCTGTTTTCTTGACTCACTACTATTCTATAATAGATTTGTGGACGATGTCATTTTATTGTGGGGAGGAACAACTGAACATCTCTTAGAATTTGTACATTATCTTAATGGAACAACTGATTTTTTGAGTTTTGATTCTACTTACTCTCTTGAACACATAGACTTTCTAGATGTGAATATAGTTAGAACAGGTCATGGTTTTGAGACAGAACTGTTCAGGAAGAGTTGTTGGAGGAATAATCTACTTCATAGAAACAGCATGCATCCCCAGCATATATATAGGAACATTGTTCAGAATCAGGTCACCAGAGTTTCTAGATTAACTTCCACTGACACTGCCTTTCAACGACACATGAAAGATCTATCAGACAATTTTATAACAAGGGGATACAACAGGAACTCTGTATTCACAGCTGTTTCTGAAGGAGATCTAAGGAGGGACAACATAGCGATGCCCACTATCAAGACATTCCCTGTACATCTACCCGATATACACCTAAGGTTCGGACTAACAGGATAACTATTCCATACACCAACAAGAATAAATATGTCATGGACATTTTCATAAACATTGGAACCTCCTTATGATCGATGAGAACATTAGATCTCTAGTAGATGACAAACCTAGAGTAGCCTATAAGAACATGATGTCATTGAATAGGCTACTTTGTTATGATAGAGTCACTAATGACAGTACATGTTCAAGGGTTGGCACTTTTGCTTGTTTATCTTGCAATCAGTGCAGATATATAGCCAACACCCATGTGTTCTTACATCCTGCTACACAAAGAAGCTATGATTTTAAACATTGTGCAACTTGTAGGTCAAGGAATCTGGTTTATTTGGCTGAGTGCCAGTCCTGCAGGATGTTTTATGTGGGCATGACCACCAGATCCCTGAGAGAACGGATTAGAGAACACATATACGCTAATATCTAGGAGTAATCGTTGAATGCATTAGCTAGGCATGTTGCTGAGGTTGGTGATAACCATACCTTCAAGTTTCATGTTCTTGAGTTGGTGAAGACAGGTAATAGGCTAGGCAATGTCAAAATAGAGTAGAAGAGCAAGAGGGTAAATGGATTGTGAAATTACAGGCAAATAGGTTTGGACTCAATGAAAGACTTTCCATCAAGCCTTTCTTAGCTTCCAGACCTTTAAATCATTAGAATTTATTTATTTAAATGTTTTTAATGTTTTTAATGTTTGCAATGTTTTTAGCACTTGATGTCAATAATATAAGGTTTTAAATAGTAACCTTTTTCTATGAATGCTTGTCTCTTTAAATTAGATCAAATCAATTATGACATCATGTGAGCATGTGTTTAAAAGAAGTTAGATTTATTTAGTTTCTATGTCTGAAGAAGCGTTGGGTGTCAAAAAGCGCCTTCTTTATGACTTGCTGCAGCTCCTGTTTATTTGGAATAAACGAAACCTTTCTCAATAGACTGCTAATTGGAGTTATTTGCTGACAAGTTCGTATTTCAGCTGATGGTGCACTCTTTATTTTCTTTTTGTACATACTTAACATAGTAATTAAATTTACTTAGAGTTTTTAGTATTTTGTATAATGCACACAATATGTAAATAATTAATACCTGTATTGAAATTTATATATGTTTTTTATGATTTTTTATGACTTTTTATGAATTTTAATGAATGGTTTTAATGTATGTTTTTTCTTTTTGGGAACATTTGAAATGGGTTTTAATGTTTTCATTGGTTGCTCAATTAAATGATGTCAGCAGGGATTAGCTTTATAAGTCCTTTGATTTCACTTTGAGCCCACATCTGATGAAGTAATATGTAAACAAAAACGTAATGTGAAACGTTTACATGTGCTGAGTGTTGTTGGAAGTGAAAGCTGTTTTAAAACTATTAAAATTTCTCATCCGTTCCTCTTCTGTGGCTTCATTGTTTCACCTACTGCATCATTTTTTGGATAAATATACTTATGCAAACACTTCCAAACAAAAAATCCTAAAATGTTTGGACTTTGATAAGTATGTGGGAGCCATACAAATGTCCTGCCATTGTTCTTTTGTATATTGCCTTTTCGTTCTCTCTTCCCAAGCTTTTCTAGCCTCCCCTGATTGAACCTTACAGTTATCATGCAATATTTTATATATTGTACAGGTATTATGCAATATTTTTGTATAATGTACTAAGTATCACTAGCTCAACAGCAAATTTCTGTTTCAGACTCAGTTAAAAACTCTACCTGAGCTGGTCTTTCATTTAGCATTCACCTCTTAGTCTTTGCCTGTACTGTATTATCAATACCTGGTAGGAAAATAGTCTCTAACCTGTTGTCCAAACTTCTGATTGGCCTCATCTCACTCTATAACCTCTCCGTCTATACTTATTTGCTCCCAATTCAATCCCTTAATTTCTTGGCTAATTTTTGCCAGAATAAATTATAGCCCTTCTTGCCTGTGTCCTATACCACTACTTATAGTCATTCCTAGAGGTAAAATCTTCTTTCTATATTCCCATGTTGACTTAGTTCTTAGAATACTTTCTACTACTTTATACATGTAATATTGTGTGTTTGTTGTTGTTCTCCTTCAGGGCCTTAATCCAAAATCCTACTTTTTCCTGACTTCTTGAACCCCTTCCTTTTCATCATCACCCCTTCTATTTTTATTTTATAACCTTCTGCTTGTGTCATGTATAAGAGCCTCAGTTAAGTAGAAATAAAGTATCCTTTCAAATTAGATAATCCCAAACCACATTGTTCTATGGGTAAACTCAACTTAACCCACTTATATTTTACTTCTTCCCCTCTCAAATAAAAATTCTTTCAACTCTGTATTAATTATGGCCCAAAACATCTCCTCTGCTTGATAAAAATGCACCTGGCCTGTTTATAAAACTAAAGGGACTAGAAACATTTTAATTTTGATAGTGTCATATTATGAATAACCATAATCAAGAGTTTTCAGCTTTGACAGTTTTTGGCAGGGTTCCTATTAGATCATCGAAGACGCGTAATTTCGAATGCGTCTTTGCCGAATTTAAAATAACGAAAACTGAAAACAGCGAAGGGGCATGTGAGAGATTTCTTTCCCCGGGAAAGAAATCGCTTGCCCACCTCCGGTAGCTTGCTGTTTTGTAAACTGTAGTGTGATCTCGGAGTTGGTATATTTAGTTAGGGTGTGTGGGGCACAGCCCCCCACATTGGGGGGTTTGGGGGGGGGGAAGTCCCCCAGTTTGTTTTGTGTGTAGTGATATATTTTTTTTTTGGACAAGTGATTTCTTTCCCAGGGAAAGAAATCGCTAATATGTAGTTTCACTGTTTTCAGTTTTTGTTTTTATGGGTTCGATGAAGACGCATTCGAAGTAATGCGTCTTTGATGTTGTGATATAGACCCTTTTTGGCATTATCTTTTGTTATGTTTTGTCTCTTTTCACATATACTTAGCTGCCATAATATAATTCTCAAGCTCTTATAAATATGGATAATGCCAAACCAGTTAATGTGTGGGTACACAATTTACCACTATAGGGGGAGTTTGCTGTTTTTTAAACTGTAGTGTGATCTTGAAGTTGGTATATTTAGTTGGAGGTGTGGGGCACAGTCCCCACGTTGGGGTGTGGGGAGGCGATGCCCCAGTTTGTTTTGTGTAGTGATATATATATATATATATATATATATATATATATATATATATATATATATATATATATATATATATATATATATATATATATATATTTTTTTTTTTCTTTTTTTTTTGGACAAGCGATTTCTTTCCCAGGGAAAAAAATCGCTCATATATAGTTTTACTGTTTTCAGTTTTCGTTTTTATGGGTTCTATGAAGACGCATTTGAAGAAATGCATCTTTGAAGTTGTGATATAGACCCTTTTTGGCATTATCTTTTGTTATGGTTTGTCTCTTTTCACATATACTTAGCTGCCATAATATAATTCTTAATCCATATGCCTATGTACTTTGTCTTATGCCCTTATAAATATGGATATTGCCAAACCACTTCATGTTTGGGTACACAATTTACCACTATAGCCTTTGTTTTATCTTCATTTATTTTACATCTTTAAAAGGCTTGAAACTGTCTCAGAATGTTCCACAACACTGAAATGTCCTTTTCTGGATTTATAAAGTACAAAATAATGGCATCCATGAATAAAGTTAGCTTTTCTTGATAATCATACCAGTTATATCCCTGAATTTATGAGACCCTTATTTTATTTGCTAGTGGCTCTAAGTATAAAGCAAATAAAAGGGAAAGAAGACACTCCTGCATGATTCCTCTATTCAAACACAGCTTATTAGAGAGCAATGTGGCCACCTTAATTCTTACTTCCAACTCTTCATATATCGTCTTAATTAATCCTGTTATTCTATCAGGGAATGCAAATGCTGCCATTGCGCTACTCATAAAATCCCACCTGACTCTTCAGAATACTTTGTCTGCATCAAGATGCACTAACAATGGTGGCATTTTCTTACACTCTGTGCCCTTCTGGATCATCATGGTTCTGTTAATGTTGCCAAATATATTCCTCCCAAATGCAAAACTACATTGATCCGTATCTGTCAGTTTAGGCAGCACCTTTGTTATGGTCTTAGCCAGTATAATCATGGTTTAAAATTAAAAGGGGTCTATGTGAAGCTGGATCTGAAGGGAGCTTATCCTCTTTGGGTAACACAGCCATCACAGATCCCCCCCACCAGATCTTTATTCAGATCTTTATCACTTGCTTTCCTCCCAACTTCCAAATTTTCACAGGCATCCTGTCTGTTTCTGGAGACTTCCTTACTGACTGATTATACATCACCATTTTTATCTCATCTCTTCTTCTTAACTATTAATCTGATGTTGTTTATCTTCATTTATCCTTAACAGATGGGTTCATTTCCAATATCAGAACCAACTCGGCCATTACTGCAGCCAAAAACCCTCCAGCTTCACCTCTACCCACAATCCCTGTCTCACAATTACCTCAGATCTCGTTTGCCGCTTTCAGAAACGGTTGCATTTTGTCAGTGCTCTTGAGTCTTCAGGAGGTTTAGGTAAATTATTTTCTTTTTATTTCGCAGACATTTCTCTCTCTCTCTTTCTTCTTTATCGCTATACCTTAATTTTTTTCTTACACGTAGTGTACCTTTATAGTATCATTGTTGATATTCTTTCCCTTTACACATTTGCGTATTTGCCTTAACTATCATCGTTGATAGTTTCCCCTCCCTCTCTGTTGTTTCTTGTTAGTTCTTATCCCTTCCCCATACACATCTGTGTACTTTCTCTGACTATCATTGATAGTTTTTTTCTTCCCCTCTCTTTCCATTTAAAAAAAAAAAAACTTCTCTTTTCCACTCTGCTGTTAGCTTCTAAATCTTTTTTGTTAGTGTGAGTATAAGTGGCTGTCTTCCAGCTGTATTTCTTTTTGTTGCCTTGGCTGAGAAGGGTAAGGGCCCCTCTGGCTTAAAAAAATGACAGAAGTGCAGCTACAAAATTCCATCATCGAATTTCCATTCTCTTTGCATCTATTGCTTGGGTCTCCTCCATTTACAAGACGACTGCAGCATATGTTATGCGTTCAACCATCAAGCCCTTGTTGAAAGGCGCAATAAACTTATCTTGAAAGGCTTGCTTCTGTCAGCATTTAGTGAAACCTTATATTCTGTGGACAAAGCAAAAACTGACATTTCCTCCCCTTCAACCTCATCTTCAGTGGATAAAGGAAAGAAAAGATGTCTCTCCGTTCTGACCTCTCTGCCAGTTCTGAAAGTGAAGAAATTGAAACCCTCAGTTCTGAAATTGTTTACAGAACTGCAGGCCTCTGCCTCTAAACCATCGGTGTCGACAACTTCTCCAGCACTGATTGCTATCTTAAGTCCTTCGAATTCGAAAACTACTGTGCAGGAAACAATTACTGCTTCACGTACCATGACTAAAGACATTTTTTCCTAAAACAATTTATTCGCCTTCAACTGACCCTTTTGCTGGAGAGCTTCCAGAAGTTTTTCTGCAGAGACCTAAGTCCTTTTCAGCTTCATCTATGCACTCCACCAAAAGATTTTCTGAACTCGACGTGGAGAGGCTGGTGAATAAAATTCTATGGGCTAGAGGACTTTCAGGCCCCCTTTCGGTTCTGACCTCTTCAGGTTCTTGGAACTGAGACTTCTTTTACCCTATTAACTACTCCTCCTCTAACCTCCTCTGAGGTCTTAGTCATCTTTTCCATATCTCCCAGCACCAACTGTACCTGCTCCGGAGATATTCGTATCTTCGGAACCAGTAGTTCCCCTGAGTTCTTCAGTGGTTTTGGAACTGGAGACCTCCTGGAGCCATAGCTACCCTATTGGTTCTGGTGGGGGCAGGTCTCGGCTACAGGTTTTACAAAGCCATCTCTGCTCTTCAGGCCTTTGGCTCGAGTTAGTTCAGCACAGGCTTCTGTCTCAAGAGTCATTTTTTTAGAGTGGGGAGTGACTTCGGTCCCGAAGCAGTCTATCTCGGTTTCAGGGTCCCTTCCCTGTTAAGGGGGCCAACCTTTGAGGCTATGGAGAGGGCCCTTTCACTTACTGTGAGTCAGTCAGCGCCTTCCTCCTAGGAACAGGTACCCACCTCTAGCTTGATTATTCCTCCTACCTCTCCATTGGGACAGTGGGTGTTGAAGTTTCAGATTTCTCATACTCAGGTTCTGTCATCTTCTGATACCTCCCCAGATTATCCCCCTGAGGAGGTCCCTCATTAAAAGAAATGCAAGAGGAAGCACTTGGACTCTCCCTAGGAATCAGTTACCAAAGACACAGATTTCGATGAGGGGGAGGGTCCCCATGGTCACCACCTGAAGATGTCTCATCTGGAGACATCCTAAAAATTTTAAAACATAAGGGTGGCTGGAAGGCCCAAAACCCTTCCTCGGAAGAATCTGTTTACCTGCAGGCTTTTGGCACCTGCCCGTCTACCTCTTGGATGACCCTACTCACTGATGAACTCATTCAGCTGATTTCACAGTGGGCATGGAAGACTCTGGACACCATTGAGCCCATCCCTGAGAGACCTGATAAAATATTATCTGCCCCTGAGGATAAGCAGTTCTGGGCCAAGTCATTAGCTGTGCATGCCATGGTCGTAGCAGCCACCATTAAAAAGGGATTCGCTGAGGAGAGTTCCTCTGTCCATCTGCCCAACAGGGAGTCTCAGGCTATGGACAGATTTGGGAAGCTGGTCTACACTTCATCGACCTTCACTATAAGGTCCTTGAATTTTTTGGCACACTTCACGACACTCTAATGGATCTGAATAAGGAATTGTCAGACACCCTAGTGGGAGCTGTAGCTGAGGGAGTCCAAGAGAAAATGGCTTCCCAGCGAGCCACCCTGGAGTCTGTGTCTAAATCGTCCATGAGGATGATCACTAATACAGCTGAAGGGACTTCCTGAGCAGCGGGTACAGGTGTAGCCATAAGGAGACATCCCTGTATACGCCTATGTGACTTTGCAGAACCATGCCAGTCTTCTTTTGTCAATCCTCCCTTTGATGGAACATCCTTGTTTGGGCCTAAAGTGAAAGAGACTTTATCCAGATGTGAGAAGGATGGTAAGACCCTTTCTGCTGTGAGTGTACATTTCTCCATCCCCCCCAGAGGCCCTTTTCTAGGAACCAAAGGAGTGGTGGAAAAATGTGGTTCAAAAACCCCAAGGGCCTTTCCAAGACACACATGGAGGCAGTTCCTCCAGGGGCAGAGGGGGGAACCAAAATGGAAGATGCCATCCTTGCAGCAGAGGTGGTCCACTAAACCAGGGCTTCAAGGATTCCTTTCCAGCGAAGCCATTTCAGCACTGCTGAAAGGAGGCCCAATTGTCTTCCTCTGGAAGTAGTCGGGGATGCTTTTCCTTGCACCTAAACACCTGGCTAAACATAACAAATTCCTGGGTGCAACAGATCATATCCAGAGGCTATATCATTCGCCTTTCTCACCCTCTCTGTGTACTCAAGATATGTTCCACCCAATCAGAGCGATTCGGCAGTGCAAGAAATTCAAAAACTGCTGGACAAAAGTGTCATCCAAGATGTCCTGCCAGACCAGAAAGGATCTGGAACCTACTCAACATTCTTTTTAGTGCCAAAAAAGACAGGGGACTGGAGACCGATTTTGGATTTCAGTGGCTAACAAATCTGTTTGGCAAACAAAGTTCAGGATGGTCACAGTACAGTCTATCCTTCCATTTCTGACGAAAGATGACTGGATGTGCTCAATAGATCCCCAAAATGTGTATTACCGTATAAAAATGAACAAAATCTCCAGAAAGTTCCTCCATTTCAGGCTAAGAGCCAGTCATTACCAATTCAGAGTATTGCCCTTTGGTCTTGCCACAGCCCCAGGGTGTTCACCAAATGCATGGCAGTAGTAGCAGCTCACTTAACTGCAAGGATTCTGGCTGTTTCTGTACTTGGATGACTGGCTCATAACTGCTTTGACAAGGCATCAGTTAATAGTAGCCAGAGATTACACTATCAATATCTGTGCCCATCTGGGGATTACAGTAAATCTCCCGAAATCAAAAAACAAGGTTACCCCTAGCTACCAAATAGGTGGCAATCCACTGAGCACAGAAGAAGTTATCAGGGACCTGGGGACCCAGGTTGATAGTAGTCTGTCATTCGACACCCATGTAGCTAAAGTAGTTAGGAAGACCTTCTACATTGCCCACCTTATCATGAAGGGATTCTCATCTAGATCAAGGGAGGTCATTGTCTCCCTTTACTCATCACTCATCAGACCAGTGATTGAGTACAATGCCCCATTCGGAATGTATCTGACCCGACACTTGCAGCAGCTGGAGAGGCCACAAAAGTTCCTCACCAAAAGGATAAAAGGTCTCAAAAATCTGTCCTATGCTGCCCGACTGAAAGAACTCCAGCTCTATTCAGTCGCTTACCGCTTGCTCAGAGGTGACCTTTGCCTAACATACAAGGCCATGTCAAACCCAGATTTGATGAATATGCTTCACCTCAAAAAATCTAGATCCATCAGAGCCACAAGGGCGGGAGACTTAAACCTCGACACGGCTATTAATAGGACGTGCTGGAGGGATAGATTCATCACCCAAAGACTCCCTATGCTGTGGAACAAAATCCCGGTACATGTGAGGCAGAGCACCTCGCTGGCCTTGTTCAAGAAAAATCTTGACCAATGGATGGGAGATCACAGATATACCCCAGGGATTACCTCACTGTCACTGCTCGACAGAGGCACAGCAAAATAATGGGTATAGTTCCCCATACTAAAGGGGTGGCGTAAGCCACAAAACTATGGGCTAGGCTTGTAAATGCCCTTGGGCAGATAGCCTAGTATGAACCTATGAACCTATGAACCTATTTGAGACCAACACAAAGTTTGGAATTCATAGGAGCTGTACTAGATATGGAGACAACTATAGCATCCCTTCTTTGAGATAGACTTCAAAGGATTATGGTACAAGTTCAAAAGTTAATCCATAGAAAGAGGGTTCCTGCCTGACTAGTTTTGCAAACTCTAGGGTAGATGGCAACTCAATAACTCAAGTACCTCTAGCCAGGTTTCATATGAGAATTCTGCAATGGCTACTAGCTTCTCAGTGGTCTGTCCTTCACCAACCCTTGTCAGACCAAATTCTGATCAGTTACTGCAAGAAGGATCTTCTTTGGTGGATGGATTCCAAACAAATTCTCCACGGTCGTCTCTTCCTTCTTCCAAAGCCCATGGCCATATTGACCACGGACACCTCCCAGATGGGGAGGGGGTGGCATTTTCTGGGTACTTGGTTCCTATTAGAGGCCAACTTGCACATCAATGTTCTGGAGGTAAGAGCGGTGCTTCTAGTGTTGCAGACCTTTCAGACAGCTCTTCCTCAGGGGACAACTGCAATTCAAACAGACAATATGTCAGTAGTTTGGCATATCAACAAGCAGAGAGGAACCAAATATTACCCACTTTGTTGAGAAGCCCTTAGAATGTGGCAGTGGGCGATCTCTTCTGACTGCTTTCTACTAGCAATGCACATTCTGTGGAGTTCCAATGTGATAGTAGACAAGCTGAGCAGATATTCTCTTCAGCCTCACGAGTGGTCTCTCAATCCAGAAGTGGCGAAAATGATCTTCCGTCTATGGGGTCGACCTTGTTGTTACCTGTTTGTGTCCCCCTAAACAACAAGTGCAGCAATTACTTCACCTTGATTCCCCCACCGGGGAAGTCACCCAGAGATGCTTTCCTCCACAACTGACCCTCGGTCTCCTGTATGCTTTTCCCCCCGATCCCTCTAAGTCCAAAATTCTTACAGAAAGCCGTCAGGTTGAAAAGCACAGTAATCCTCATTGCACCTTTTTGGCCTGGACAGATTTGGTTCCCTTTCCTTTGGCCTTATCTGATTCGACAACCTTGGATTCTGGACCCAGTTCCAGAACTTCTGTCCCATCCAGACAGCCTTGTTCACCCAGGCATTTTGAGCCTCAGGTTGACAGTGTGTTTCCTCCAATTTCATTAGTTGCCAGGCATCCTCCCCAGTACGCCACATCCTCTTGTCGGCTCATAAACCTTTCCACTTGAAAACTGTACTCTAGCAAATGAAAGATATTTACCATTTGGGCCCATAAAAACAATAATAATCCCTTTTCTGCTTCTGTAGAGCATATTTTAGACTTTGCAGCCTCTCTTTTCCATACCGGAGCTACCATTAGATTACAATTAGCTGCCATTTCTAATTTTCACAAAGGTTTAGAAGAACATTCTTTAGCCTCTCATAGACTTTGTAAATCATTCCAAAGAGGCATACTATTGGTAAAACCCCCTTTCAAAGATCTAGTGCCTCCTTGGAATCTGAATTTAGTATTACAGACCGTAATATATTCTCCCTTTTGAGTCCTCTGTGGAATGTGATTTAAAGTTTTTGTCTTGTTTTTGGTAGCCATTACCTCTGCCAGAAGGATTTCAGATTTTCAGGCCTTATTGTCTGAACCTCCTTATCTGATTTTCCACAAGGATAGAGTTTCTTTACAAACAAAGCCCTCCTTTCTACCCAGGGTTGTCTCAGAGGCTAACATCAATCAAATGATTAATTTGCCAGTTTTCTTTCCAGACTTTTCCAGCAAAAAAGAATATTCCTTACATTTACTTGACGTTCATATACAATTACATTTCTGTCTTCACAGAACAAAAGACATTTGAAACCAAATCAACTATTTGTTTCCTTTTCCAGTGCAAAGTTGGGTAAGCCAGTCAGCAAGGTAATTCTGGCTAAATGGCTGAAAGACTATATTTCATTTATTGATAACAAGAATATATTAACCTTGCCTAGGTCCGTGAAAGCACATTTTACAACATCTGTGGCCACCTCGGCAGTTTTCCAGTGTAAATCTTCAATGGATGATATATGTGCAGCAGCTACTTGGGCTTTTCCCTATACCTTTATTTCTCATTACAAATTGGATTTAGTCTCTAGGGGAAGAGCTTCCTTTGGTTCCATGATGCTCAGGAATATTCTTCCGTGAGTCCACCCAAGATTTTAGGTAGCTGGGAACTCTGTCCCATCTGCCAAGGATAAAATGAAGATTGACAACATCAGATAAAGAAGTTATGTTCTTAACATAGCATTCCATCTGTGTTGTCTGTCTTCATTTATCCTTGACTCCTCCCTCTTCCACCCCCCTGACCTTAAAAGATGTTTTGGTGGAGCAGATTATATATCCTTGAAGTATTATGATTTTTCAAGCACAGTAGATATGGCTTCCATCTGGGGTTCCTTTCTTTGTGTGTATGTGTGTGTGTGTGTGTGTGTGTGTGTGTATATATATATATATATATATATATATATATATATATATATATATATATATATATGTGTGTGTGTGTGTGTGTGTGTGTATATATATATATATATATCTATATATATATATATGTGTGTGTGTCTGTGTGTGTGTGTATATATCTATAGATACATATGTATAGATACATATATATATATATACACACACACACACACACACGTGTGTGTGTGTGTGTGTGTGTGTGTGTGTGTGTGTGTGTGTGTATGTTTATATACTTTTCTGCAGACTTGTTCTGAGGTAATTGTGAGAGAGGATTGTAGGTAGAGGTGAAACTTGAGAGTTTTTGGCTGGCGCAGGCTGTAATAACGGCTGAATTGGTTCCAATATTTATTTATTTATTTATTTATTTTGCATTTGTTGAGTGAGATTAAGAGCTCTTTTTCAGCAGAGGCCTGGGGAAAAAAGCCCCAACATATTATACAATTTTCATTATAAATTAGCATTAAACAGCAATGTTACAGGATTATTACAAGGCATTAAGTAGCAATGAAATGTTCTACAGTGTCAATAATCAGGAATATAGCAAAACTATTTACAAGATGTATAAAAAGAAATATGTCATTAAGATAAATATAGTTTTTGGGGTAAGTGGTTACAAAAACCCAGTTTTAGCATAATGTAGTTGCATGAAGGCATGACAATTACAATGGAATTTGTCTCTGAGGCGATTTGCTTAATAGATTTTAGAAGACGGTAGAAAGAGTATTCAAGGAAGATTAGAGAAAGCTAGTGAGAAGAGTGAGTTAAGGGCAGAAAGTAGATTAAGGTATGGGAAGTAGAGGATGATTAAGGAGGGAGAGTGCAGTGGCAGGACCAGGGACTTTTAAAGTGCTCTTTGGTGGCCGCCTTAAATTGTTTAGGATGTGTAAAGGTCCTGATTTCTAGTGGGAGCCTATTCCAGGCAATAATGGGGTGATAGCTGTACATGTTGCATCCAAATTTAGAGTTGGGTTTGTAGATTTGTAGTAGGTCTTGGTTAGAGCTTCAGAGAGGTCTGGGGGGAGAATAATGGGAGATGAGAGGGGATAGACCTGGGCAGTAAGAAGGCTGGTATAGGATAAAATGGATGATCTGGAGCTGAGAGAAAAGAAGCTGGTGGGGTAATTCAAGCCAGTTTAGGTGTTTTAGAGAAAGACAGTGATGGGATTTGTAAGTTTGTTGGGCAGCAAATCTAGCTACCTTGTTATAGGTAGATTCAAGTTTGGTCAGGAGTGCTGAGTTAAGATTTGTGAAAATTTGAGAATTGTACATTATACTGGGTAGAAGGTAGGTGAGAGAGAGTAATCTTAGCTTCAGCGGTAAGGAATTTCTTGTTACGGTAAAGGAGCCCTAGTTTTGAATGAGTCTTTTTGATACAGTTATTAACATGCAAGTCAAATTTAAGCTGATCATCGATCATTACGCCTAAGCGCTTAGTGCTTGATTCTACCTGAATGGGAGTGTTATTAAGGGACTGTATGGAGAAGGAGGGTTTAATATTGTTAAACCTTTTAGGTAGAAAGAGTAACAGCTTTGTTTTTTTTTAGGGTTAAGGACGAGCTGGTTGTTGGAGAGCCATGTTTCAGCTAAATTAAAAGATGCCGGAGTAGCTGAGAAGAGGTTAGAGGGAGAGTTGGCTGTGGTGATGACTGCAGAGTCATCTGCGTATTGCACTAAAGATGACCGAGGACAGGAGGTATAGAGCTCATTAGTAAAAATATTAAAAAGTAAAGGCCCTAGGATAGACCCTTGAGATGCACCCGTTTTTCAGGGAGTGGAGGGGAAAGTGCAGAGTGCCATCTCACTGATTGAGATCTATCAGAGAGGTAGCTGGAGAACCATGCAACAGTATCAGAGGAGAAGTTGAGATTATGCAGTTTGTGCAGCAGAAGAGAGTGTGAGACGGTGTCGAAAATTTTTGTGAGGTCCAAGAATAGGCAAGAAATAAGTTTATGGTCATCCATGGCCATAGAGACAGTGTTTAGGAAGGATAATAGAGCTGTAGTGGTGCTATGTTTGGGTCTGAAGCCGTGTTGAATGGGTTTAGAAGATTTTCCTGTATTAGATACTGCATAACTTGTTTATGAATACATTTTTCTAGTACTTTAGAGAGAGGGGAGAGGATAGCGATAGATCTAAAGTTGGAGATATCAGAGGAGTTACCTCCTTTGTGTATAGGTAGAGTGTAGCATTCTTTCCAGATGGAAGGGACTTTAGATTCAGAGATAGAGCGATTAGTTAGGATAGATACAGGGAGAGCAAGAGAGTCAGTTGCTACAAGAAGAAAAGTGGAGGGAATATTATCAACTGATGCTGAGCATGGTTTTAATTTAGAGAGTAGAGTTTTGATGTAGCTAGTAGGCACAGGTTTGAGGGAGAAGGTATTTGAGGAGATAGTACAGGAGTTTCGGTTATGGTTCATTAGCTTGGATATTGAATCGATAAAATAGGTATTGAAGATAGTGGCAGTTTCTTCAGATGTCTTGTCTGGGCATGGATTGGGGGAGCTAAGATTACCGGGATGTAATATTTGGTTAATAGAGTTTCAGAATTTTTTAGGATTAGATTTTAGGGCTGTGGGAGGTTTGTTATAGAAGTCCTTTTTATCTTTGTTTATGTGTTTTTTGTCAGATTTCTGAGTTCTTTATATTTTTGCAAGTCTGCAGGGAGCTTAGTTTGTGACCATTTTTTCCATAATTTGTCTCTAATTATCATAAGGGTACGAGTGGCTTTTGAAAACCGTGGAGATATGATGGACTTAATTTGGACTTTGCGAGGGGGAGCATGTGAGTCTAAGATGCTAAGGAAGATGGAGTTGAAAACTAGGACTACTTCTTCTAGTGGGAGTTGGGTAAGGAATTTCCAGTTGACTTTAGAGAGGAGGACATTAACGATTTCTGGATGGAAGTTAGAGAGTTTGCGACAAGTGATAAATCTAGGAGGTTTTGAGAAGTGGGGAGTGAACCTAAGCACTTTTATAGGTATTATAGGTTTATAGATATCGGAATCTAACCCAAGGATAAATGAAGATAGACAACACAGATGGAACATTATGGTTAAGTACATAACTTCTTTATTATTGAGCCTTATATTTCTCTAGCCTTGGCATGACTTAAGTCTTCCTTAAATATTTTCTTTTGTGCTTTATCTCCGGTTTTCACATTCCTCTGCTTTATATGAATTTGCATAAAATGTTCAAAATATGTCTAATATATTTCTTTATGATCCTTGGTTATTTTTCTCATTATAGCCTCCGTAAGTTTGGCAACAAGGCTTTCAACTTTCTGTTGCCTAACTCATTATCCTAAAAGATGTTGTGCTCTGGTGTTGTTAGCAAAAATAATTGCTTAACAGCAGCCTTTTAAAACTTTTGCACATTATCCAAATTTTCCCTTAGTTCCCATTAACACTTTACAATTATGTCTCCTTTAGTTCTGTGAGATCCCCTTGTTCTGCAATATTTAACCTAATCCTTATTACTTTTTTCCACATCTCTGCATTTTCATTTTATCCCTCTAAGGGGTGTAGCCAGAAATTCACATTTTGTACTCATATTTAATGTTGCTAAACCCACCACCCACCTATCATTTTAAAAACGTACTCACCCCTCAAAATATTATCCCAATGCATACAGGAAGGTGACACGTTATTTTTGACTGTTTCCATTTATTCCCATATAAAGCTGTTTTTAGAGGTGTACTCCTTTCACACAGGCATTCGTTGTATACCTCTAAACTCTAAATATTTGTTTGCACAGTTCTAAACATTCTGTGCTGTTTGGGTGTTGAAGTTTCCAAGAGATGCTCAGAAAAAATGTAGTGATTTGAATACATTGAGTATGCCTAGCTACACTTGCAATCCCTCTCACTAGCTATCCCTTCTGGAGAAATTTCTGTCTTCCATAATGATTCTCAAATAATTTCCACTTACCATTCCTTAAATTCCTCTCTTCTGTTTAACAGATAAGTAGAAAAATGCCAGCATCCCATGTTTACTTTATTACCCTGCATCCTTATTTTAGTTTTCATTACTAAGTGATCTGAAACTTAATAGATATGTTTCAAAGCATTTAATTAAATGCACATTTCTATGAAATGTAATTTCTATCCAGTCTAGCCCAGTTATTGTACCTTGGAAAATACTATGTAAATTCTGTCTGGAGTCCTACTACTGGGTCGACATCTTTCATACCAAACACTCTCATATATTTCTTCAGAAATCTACTCTCTCTTTTTTATATTTTTCCCTTCTCTTCTCCCCAATACATCCTCATGACTGCAAATCAGTTTCCAGTCGGCACTCATTAGTAATATTTCCTGCTAAAAACATTATATGTGAAGTTGTTCTATCTCGCCGTTCATTCTTACAGATGGGTTTGAAGCTGATCCTCGGCTCCGAGTCGACCAACTACAAACTCGAGGTCTTCAGACAGCTCGAGGCCAAGTCCCTATCCCATGATGCACCTTGAGTTACCTCAGATCTAGTTTGCCGCTGCAACAAATCGAAGGTTTCTTCACAGCTCGGGCCAGTATAGAAAAATTTATATTTATTAATAGTTTTTTTTGCAATTTAATAACTTTCAAAATGTGTATTAGTGTGTAGCTTAACTTCTGATAGTGCTTTTTATAGCCTTGTGGTAGTTGTTTAGAAGCGTGTTTTAACACACATTTATAGCTTATTAGAGTGTGTTTCTACAGCTATAGCAGTTAAACTATTTAGTTTTATATAGCCCATTTGTTTTTTAAAGGCTGTATTAATAACAGTGTTTAGTAGATTAAAGTGTGTTTACTAGGTAGTTAGTAGTTTATAGCTTATAAGAGTGTGTTGTAGCTATTAATAGTTAGATTCTATTTGTTTTAAGAGCTGCTTATATCTTAAAATACTTGTGGTTTTTTGGACTTGTTGAACACTTGTCTGTGTGACTTTATATCTCGTTTCTTGTATGCTTTTAAAAGGAAATTAATTATTATGGCTGATCAGGAAAAAACACCCAAGTCTGGTTTTAAAAAATGTCCAAAGTGTGGACAGAAGATGTCTGTGACTGTTAGTCACGTCAATTGTGTCTACTGTTTGGGTGCCCTGCACTTACAAGAGAGTTGTTCCATCTGCCGTTCTTTTAGTAGCAGGGTCCTGCATGAAAGAAAAAGAAAACTGATTGACAGAGGGCTTGTAAAATCATCTTTTCAGGAAGCTTTGGGCGACCATGATAAAGCTGGCAAATCCCCTAAGTGTACTAAGTCCTCTAAGTCTTCCACGTCGGAGTATAGAGTTTCAAATTTGACAGCATCTAAAAAGACATCCATGTCGACTCCACAGCCTTCGGAGCTGAGCATCTTAACTTTTTGGAGCTTGTCCCCAGTCCTGGAACCAGTCTCCGAAGTACTTAAATCACCTATCTTACAATCAGTGGCACTCTTGATCCACTCTTCTCGGTCCTCGATAAGCCTATCTGACTTGGATGTGGATTGTGTGGTGCAGAAGTAGTTACAGGCACCAGTGTTTGCAAAATTTTTATCGGCTCCGACCCAAGTGGCTTCAGAACTGAAAACTGTTCCTCCATCTTTTTCTTTTCCTCCTCCGAGCCATACCACTCCTTCGGAGCCAGAAGAGTTGGAGCTGATGATTGTGGAGCCTTCGGAACTGACACCTGCTCCAGTGCCATTGGTTCTGATCTTTTGGACCTCCTCAGAGCCCATTGAGGAGTCTAGGAGCTGTCACTCACCGGTCAGGTCTGGGGAAGATAGTTGCACCTATCTTTCAGTTCCAACTTTACCTGTCGGGGCCTCGGCTCAGTTGAGTTCAGTTCCTACCTCTGGATCGGAGCCCGCTGTCCTGGTGCCGAGGGAATCATCTGTTTCTTCGGATCCAAGGGTTCCTTCCCACCGGAGCAGAGGTGCCTTTGAAGCCAAGAGGAGAGTAATGTCCCCCCAGGACATCCACAACTTCAGGGCCGACTACCTATTCCCTAAAAGCACCTGTGTCTACTTCTGCCTCACAGATCCCTTTGAAGCGTAGAGACCCTGAGCCTCAAGAAGCCCTATTCGGCGGTCCCTTCTTTTCTGAGACCTCACCAGAAGCTCCCACTGATGAGGTTCCCATGAAGAGAATTTGCAAGAGGAAACATCGGGACTCCCCACAGGAGTCTGTCACATCTGACACCGACTTGGATGAATCAGAAGGGTCCCCATGGTCCCCCTCTTAAGATATCTCATTTGCAGATATCTTGGAAATTTTAAAGCAGAGTCGGTCCTCCTGTAAGCTTTTGGGTCTTAGCCCTCCACCTCTTGGGTGTCTCTGCCCTTTGATGAGCTTATGGAGCTGGTCTCACGAAGGGCATGGGAGTCTCCAGACACCATGGAGCCTGTCCCTAGGAGGCCCAATAAATTTATTTCTGCCCCTCACGATAAGACTTTTCTCACAAAGGGAGTGCCTGTTGATGCCATGGTGGTGGTGGCAGCCACCAAAAAGGAGATGTCGGAAACTTCTTCCTCTGTCCATCCTCCTAATAGAGACTCTAGAATCATGGACAGATATGGGAAGTGGATGTTTAGTTCAGTGACTTTTGCCACGCATTCACTGAACTACCTCACACATTTTACAAGACTGCAAAGAGACCTCCTTAAAGAGCTTGGAGATACTCTACAGGGTACGGTAGTTGAGGGAGCTACAGACAAGGTTGCTTCCCAGCTTGCTTCCCTTAATTCCATAGTGAACTTGTCCATGCGTCTGATTTCATATGCAGCTGATGGAACAAATAGGGCAGTGGGTACAGGAATTGCTCTTAGGAGACACCTCCCGGATGCACTTATGTTCCTTTACAGAGCTCTTTAAGTCATTCTTTGTCAACACCACCAGGTGCGAGCAGGAAGGAAAGACTGTCAGCAGTCAGAGTCCGTTTTTCCATCCATACTAGACCCTACTCCAAGGGTCAAAAGGGAGGAAAGATGTGGTTCCGAAAAGCCCAAGGAGCCTTTCTGGACACATGTGGTAAACCCCCCCCCAGGAGCAGAGGAGGGGGCAATAATGGAAGACGCCGCCCTCTCGGCAGAGGGGATCTGCAAAATCAGGGTGACAGAGATCAGTTCTTTGGGAAGCCCTACCAGCTCTCCTGAAAGGAGGCCCGACTGTCTACTCTGGAGGCAGTCTGGGTTCGCTTATCTTTGTATCCAGACGCCTGGCTCAAAATAACAAATGACAACTGGATACAAAGCATAATTTCCAGAGGATATTTTATTCCCTTCGCCACTCCTCCCCCCTTGATAACAAAAATCCTGGATGTTCCACCCAGTTACAGGACACAAGCAACAGTAGAGGTCCAAAGGTTGCTAGAAAAAAGAGTCAGCCAACCAGTCCCGGCAGACCAGGTAGGATCCGGAACTTATTCAAGATTCTTTTTAGTTCCAAAAATACAGGGGACTGGAGACCTATTTTGGACCTCAGCAGACTGAACAGATCTGTCAAGAAAGAGAAGTTCTAGATGGTCATGCTACAGTCGATACTTCCCTTCTTAGGGAAAGACAATTGGATGTGCTCGATAGAGCTTCAGGATGCGTACTACCTCATAAAAATGACCAGACCATACAGGAATCATCTGCGCTTCTGGCTGAGAGCCAGTCATTACCAGTTTTGAGCCCTGTCCTTTGGTCTCACTACAGCCCCTAGAGTGTTCACCAAATGTATGGCAGTGGTCACGGCTCACCTGAGGCGTTTGGGATTCCAGGTGTTTCTGTACCTAGACGATTGGCTCCTCTCCGCCACCACCAGGCATCAGCTTATACAAGCCAGGGACACCACACTTACTCTTTGCAATCAACTTGGGATTATCATAAACTCAGAAAAATCTGCCTTGTTGCCATCACAACATATCGTTTTTATCGGAGCAGATTTGGACACCATCACCACCACTTTAAAACTTTCTTTAGAAAGGATATCAATACTTCATCAGCAAATTTTGAATGTCATTTCCAGAGACAAGGTGCCAGCCTCAGAAGTGCTAAAACTGTTGGGTATGATGGTAGCTGCAATAATAGCAATTCCATTGGGTTGTATGCACATGTGGATTCTACAATGACTTCTGTTCACACAATGATCTTATCAAGAGCTCCCAATGTCACATCTCATTATTCTAACAAACACATGCAAAAAGGATCTTCGGTGGTGGTTGACCTCTCTCCAAGTCACGATAGGTCTTCCTTTTATCCTACCCTCACCATCGGCCAAGGTGACCACGGACGCTTCTCTGATCAGGTGGGGGGCACTTTGAGGGAAGAACAGCCCAAGGCACATGGACCGAACAAGTGACACATCTGCATATCAATGTCCTGGAGATGAGAGTGGTACTCTTGGCGTTGCAGTACTTTCAGGACTCTCTCCCTCTGGGGACAATTGCAATTCAGACGGACAACATGTCAGTGGTCTGGTACTTAAACAAACAAGGAGGAACCAGGTCCTATCCCCTTTGTCGAGAGGCCCTAAGAGTGTGACAGTGGGCTACATCCACCCAGCTCTTTCTGACAGCAATGCACATCCCAGGGAAATCCAACGTGATTGCAGACAAACTGAGCAGGGCAGTTTTGTTGCCTCATGAGTGGTCCCTCAAAAAAGAAATAACAGAAAGAATATTCTGGAAATGGGGCCAGCCTTGCTGAGATCTTTTTGCATCCCCCATGAACACAAAATGCAGAAGCTACTTTGCTCTGATTCCCCCTCAGGGAGGTTCCCCAAGGGATGCATTCGTACACGATTGGCCTCCGGGTCTCCTTTATGCATTCTCACCAATTCCCCTGATACCCAAAGTATTACAGAAACCCAAAGCCCTGGGAAGGACCATTATTTTAATAGCCCCTCATTGGCCTCGTCAGATTTGGTTCCCCTTCCTTCGACCTTATCTGTTGGAAGAACCTTGGATTCTGGACCCAGCTCTGGACCTTCTGATGCACACGTCGGGAGCTCTCCATCCCTCCCTTCAGTCCCTAAAATTGACAGCTTGGCTGCTCCAATTCACAACAGAGCCTGGTTTCATAACCTCTCAAACGAAATGCAACATATCTTAATATCTTCTCATAAATCCTGTACTAGGACGTTGTACCTCAGCAAATGGAAGAGATTTTCCATATGGGCTTCTCAGAATAACATTGACCCTTACCAAGCCTCTATTTCCTCCATATTAGAATTTTTGACTGTGCTTTTCAACAAAGGAGCGGCGATGGCTACAATTCATATACAGCTTGCCGCCATCTCTAAATTTCATCTTGGCACTGAAGGCTTTAACATAATGTCACACAAGCTATCCAAAGCCTTTCTCAAGGGGACTTTCCACCTTAGACCACCAGTTAAATCCCCTTATACCCCCTGGAACCTAAACGTTATGCTCTCACACATTATTCTCCCACCTTTTGAGCCAGCTTCTTCATGCGATTTGAAATTTTTGTCTTGGAAGACTATCTTTTTAGTAGCCATCAAGTCTGCTCGAAGAGTCTCAGAACTACAAGCCTTGTCCATAAAACCTCCGTATTTGGTTTTTCATGCTGACAGAGTTTCACTGCGAACAAATCCTTCATTCTTACCTAAAGTTTGCACTGAAGCTAACCTTAACCAAATTATAGATTTACCAGTGTTTTTCCCTAAACATACCAACAATTTGGAGTATATGTTGCACAAACTTGATGTTCACAGACAACTCGGATTTTACCTAGATAGAACCAAAGAATTCAGAAGATCCGAACAACTTTTTGTTTCCTTTTCAGATTCTAGAAAAGGTAGGCCTGTGGCAAAAACAAGTCTATCAAAATGGTTATCTGATTGCATCACTTTCACTTACTCAGCTGCCAATTTACGTCTACAACACAAAATTAAGGCTCATTCTACCAGAGCTGTGTCCACATCTTCTGCTTTTTCAGCTGGGCTACCATTAGACAATATTTTTGCAGCAGCCACGTGGTCAAAGCCTCATACCTTTATCACTCATTACAAAGTCGATAGGGCCTCCAGGGACAGGGCTTCCTTTGGTTCTACTGTCCTGAGAAACATACTCCTGTGAGCTACCCAAGGAAGATGGTGCTTGGGACGCTACCCATCTGTAAGAATGAACAGCGAGATAGAACAACTTCACATAAAGAAGTTATGTACTTACCATAACGTTCCATGTGAGTTGTTCATCTCACCTTCATTCTTACTTCCCACCCTCCAACCCCCTCCAGGTTTTTTCAAGGACCGAGATTCATGTTTTATCATGGTTGCTTTGTCTTTACTATGGTATTTATCTTAACAAGTGACAGAATGACATTATTAGAGGCAGCAAACAAGATCTGAGGTAACTCAAGGTGCAACATGGGATAGGGATTTGGCCTCGTGCTGTCTGAAGACCTCGAGCTTTGTAGCTGACCGACTCGGAGCCGAAGATCTGCTCCAAACCCATCTGTAAGAATGAAGGCAAGATGAACAACTCACATTGAACGTTATGGTGAGTACATAACTTCTTTCTCCCCCCAAATTATCTTAAGCTGCATAATAACAATTTTAAATGGAATATAAAATGCATTTCGTTGTAATTCTTCTTCCCTGCCAGTGACCTCTTACTACTGCAAATGTACTATTATTGTCTTTTTCTCTTATATCAATGTTGTATCCCCTCTTGCAATCAGTATTATTACCCTCCCCCTTTTTCTTTATCCGTGATATGCTGCTGAATGTCCACCCTGAAATCCTTTCTTTGTCAAATTTGTATGCTCATTTCTATGCAAATGAGTGTCCTGCAACATTGCCATTTGTGCCATACAATTCTTAATATAACACAATACTCTTTACTTTTTGTCTATACCTGTAAAGACCATTTACTTTCCATAATAATATAGACAGAATAGCCATTCTAATTGAAAGGTATTACACCCACCTATTTTACATGACAGTTCTTTTGAGTATGTATTTCCAACTTTTAGTTCAGAAATATATATTAATGTTATGCAAGCTTTTGCTTCACTGAAAACACTCAAACAGAAAAATAAATGGATCTACTACATGTACTTGCATGCTGTATGCTTGCAACATGCTTGCTGCCGCTTGCTTGAATAAGCAAATGCTCAAACACTCACTACTCAATCTCCCATGATACTTCACTCCCAGTACTCTATCCCGTGACCCTGTATAGGCCTACCAGAACCCCAACTGTAACCCTAAAACTCTTCCTGCTCCCTAATCCTAATCTCTCCACTCCTTATCCCTAATCCGCCCTTCTCACACCCTAAGCCAACAAATCACTCCTCTCTGTCTCCACAGCCAAGAATACAGCAGGTAAAGCTCTATTTTCTCACAGTATAGCAAAAAGTTAGAATAATCTCCCTCCCTCAATGATGTCTGCACCTAATACTAAACAATTCAAAAACTCCCTTAAACCTCATCTTATTAGTTCTTGGCTATGTCCATGTGTTACTTAATCCTAGTGTATGCTACCACCATCTTTCTCTCTTCTCTCCAATTATCACACCCTCACTAAAAATGGAAGTAACAAATGGTATCCCTTGACATTTGGAAATGTTGTTGTGATCTCTGTCTGTATATTTTGATGACTAACTTAATGTTCACTTATATAGATTGCTGATATGATCTTTCTTTGCATACTGTTCTATTATGCACAAAGTACTGCTCGATAACAAAGTCTTTACTTTACATTATGTATTATTATTATCACTGTCTGTTGTATTAATTAAGTGAAGCTTTTCTCCCCGGGCCTCCGCTGTAAATGGACCTTGTCCAGTCGGACCATCCCGGTTATCAAATGTTGTTGTTGTTGTTGTGTCTTTCGGCTTTTCCCGGTTAGGGGTCGCCACAGTGGAACTCCGGTCCGCTAATGATTGGCAGTAGATTTTTATGTGCCAAGTTGCCAGCCCTGACGCACAACCTTCAATGAAGGTATGCCCATTCACGCATGTCTCCAGACAGAAGACGCTCTAGCTGAGAATCGAACGGGACAGCGTCTTACTGTGAGGCGACAGCGCTACCGCAGCACCACATAGCCTAAGACTCCCTTCTTGCTCCCTAAACCCCCACCTGCTTCTTAACCCTAAGACCCCCTTTCCACTTCCTAACCCTCATATTCCCCTCCCACTTCCTAAACCTAAAACTCCCTTCCCAACCACTGACTTAACCCACATTCCCACCCCTCCCATTCCCTCACCAAGGCTACTACTCTTACCTCATTCAAACTTGAATCGTGTTCAGGTAAGCTGCAGTTGCTGTGTGGGTGAACTCATATTCGAGTTTGAGTGCAAGCAGAAAAAAGTCACTTGGAAACAGTGGGTTTTGAGCATTTGGGACTCAAGCACTTGTAGCTGACCCAAAATAAATACATTTCCAGAACCCCCCATCCCCTCTTAATTTAGAATGAGATGCAAAATATGGACATTTTCAACAAAGGAAGTTTATTCCACCAGATAGGAGCAGTTACCTCAAATGGTTGTTGCACCCATAGGCACTACTTAATGTAAAATGAAGGTCACTCATGCTAAAGCACATGGTACAGCCTGTGTTCCCACATACACTAATTTCTGTCTGTTCTTTTCTTGTTTATATTTCCTTCCTAGATGTGTGAAATTCAGCTTGTATGCTTTCAGTAAATATTAACTTTTAGCCCTACAAAAACATGCACTGGTTACCTTTAAATACATATATTTTATTTTAATCTGAATACTTATGGTAATTTCACATCTGTGAAGTCAATTTCACAAGTGTCAATGCATCTGTTGCCAGTTTGTCTAGCATCAGTGCCCCTGGATTGGGCCTCTCCCAGCCTCAGTCTCTTCAGTAGGTGCCTTCTTGCAGTGCTTTTAACCCAGATGGGGTCTAGTCCATCCAACCTCCTTTACCATGTCAGGCCTACTAGTCCAAACAGTTGTCCCAGCCATGGTACCCCTCTTAGACTTGTCATTGCTCTCCCTACAGGAGGGCTTTGGACTCTTCAGAAACAGGACAACTGGCAAAGAGGCCAAAGAAGTCATTCCCTGGGATTCATGAAGCTCGGCGCAAGGCCGGTGTAAGGCCTGCGCCGGCGGTGCAGTGAATAGTCGGCGTAGTAGCGCCATATGCATAGTAATGAGAGCGCGCCACAACCACAGACACGTGCGTAGTGTACGTGGGCGAGCCCAAGTAGGATGCGTCCGGAGGCGTGGCTAAGCCGGCAGGCGATGAGCAACCTAATGTGCTGACTGCCACGGTCCGCCCATAATAGTAATGGCAGCAGCCAGGGCCCGTGCAGAATGAAACGCACGTAGAGTATGCAACATAGTACCCGTCCCAACAAAACGGAGAAGCAAACACAACCCACGAAGCCCTAAGTGTACCCATCCAAGGAACAAAGGATACGCGTAACACCGTGTTCGTCCCGCAATGCACCGTCAGTGGGCATACCCAGAGAAGGTGTACCGCAGCATGTCAGCGTGCCGCACCGACATAGGAGTAGCGACTAAGGTTACCACCTGTCCCACTTTGCGAGGGGCAGTCCCTCCATGGGCAGTTGTGTCCCGATAAAAAATATTAAAAACGGCAAATGTGCTAAGATTGTAGGACATAATTATATCCCGTATGTAATGTAATGGTTGCATGAAATGGTTATTTCCGTAACTAAAATACCTAAATGTCACAAGAAACAGAATAAGCAACCAAACTGCTACAACAATAAGCTTTTATTTAGGCAAATAAGTGAAGTTCTATGCTATATAGTGACCGTGGGTATGTGTCGGACTGTAAAATCTGATGTGAGTCCCGAAAATGTCCCACCTTGGCCATTGGAAAAGGTGGCAACCCCAGTAGCGACATGGGCATGGTCACCAGGGTTACCAGCTGTCCCACTTTGCTATGGACAGTCCCTCAATGGACAGTTGTGTCCCTCCAAAAATCGAAAAATGGCAAATGACCTGAGATTTCCGTGCAAAAATATTCCCTCAATATACCTGTAATAGTAGCATAAAACATATATTTTGTATATGAAACACATACATGGCATAAGAAACCGAATAAGGAACCCAAATGCTACCAGAATAAACGTATATAATGGCAAACAAGTGAAGTTCTGTCAACTCCACTTGCTGTGGGTATGTGTTGTCCTGCAAAATCCGATGTTTCCACAAAAGATGTCCCACTATGGGCATTGGAAAAGGTGTCAACCATAATGGTCACAAGCAGTAGTGAGAGTACACAGCCGGGTAGCTGTGTTGACATAACAACAGGAAGGAACCAAGAAACCCTAAACACAGGCAAACATGTGCATAGCAACATGTCCCACACCCAGCAACGTGTTTGTCGCATACACAGGACGGCGTATGTCTAAGTGTAATATCCAGAAGCAGAACCCATGCATGCAAATGTAATACACAATAGCCCCATTGTAGCATGTAAGTCCCACCCATGTACGCCTGTGCACTCAAACCAGCTAGCATCCTTGTGCAGCTACACACCTACACACAATGGGCATACCTGAAATGTGGTAAGAAGTATTGTTTTAGTCAGTGCCACGCGGGCAAATATGTACCCCATATGTCACCAACCCACCTCAGGTACAGATATGGAAATGGCTGCATGTGAATGTGTCCGCAGAATGTGTACATCCCGCATGTGGTATGTACCCGTCCAAACCATATAGGTTTGCACACGCCACGGTGCACATAACTGTACACATGTGGGCAAGTCGGGTTGTTGAACCACCGCACCGATGATTAGCTATGCAGAGAAGTGAAACACATATAGCGGAACATGTGCCTACCAAACAGGACATCCTAACAGGGTGCCACAGGCACAGAAGGGGAAGGTGGGACATCACATGTGGAGAGTAGCGTTGCCGGACGGCAAAATACACACGGTCAAGGTAAAGGACGGAACAACATGCATATGTCCGGATGGATGTTGTTAGAAAAATATATATAGAAACACATATGAAGTGCCAGTTTAGAAGCAAAATACTATATAATGCATTGAATTGTACTGTACAATATGGCAGTACAAATGATCATGCATGTAATTGGTGAAGCATAGCTGCAGTGTGATCGAACTCTGACCCTGGCAGTAACCAGTTCAGCAGGTTTATGTCTCTCAGCATTAATTATCTGCTGGGTTACAGAAAAATAAATGTGTGTACATGTATAACATCCTCCCTTCCCCTGAGGAGGATGGCCTTGTGAGCACTATCGAAGATAGAGTACAACTCCTTACCAGAGAGACAAAGGAACGTATTAAGAAATGAACTGACTATTGTATCGGAACAGTCCAGAGTCCTTGAAACAGCAACAATTACAGAAGGACACTGTAATTGACTAGGTGCCTTGCAAGGCTGTGTTATTCTCATGGGAAAACATTTTAAAAGCATGACCTCAGCACCCTCGTATGTATAGAATATTGCGGACCATAGTGATGGGAATGCCCTGTGACTGACCACGTCAGTAAGGTGGGCAAAAGCTGATTGTAAACACTATATAAAGAAATTGCTTACTGTATAGAGTCAGACAAAACTCTCATACATGGACTGTATATTTTTTTGCCTGCCTGTGTACACTACTAAAACGTTGTGAACCCGAGCTTCCTGTGTTATTGACTGTCACTTAGAAAAGCCTACTGATTTCTACGGTCTGGTTTTAACAACTTATTTGACATTGTAGTCCTTCTTAGCCGGGATTCCCTTGGTAAGCTACAGGTCAGAGTGCATGTGTGGTTAGACATCTGCGCAGGAGAATTTGCCTAAATGGTTCTTCTTGAGTGAAAAGACCTCCGACTGAATTGTTGTGTGTAAAGAGGCTGTCCACTGTCTGATCTGTGGCTGAAAAGCGGAAAACTGGATCCCAAGAAGAAAACGTGCAGTCATAAACAGGAGGCTCAGGTAAGGAGAGTTTGCCTCTTTGTCTCTATTGTAGATCAGGGACCAGACTACATTGTGTTTCTGTTAACAGTTGTGATAGCAGGTCGAAGACCAATTCAAGTAGTTTTAAATTTGGACATAGGTCAGGGGAACACAGAGTAGAGTAAATAGTCATTGTAGACACTACAGTGGATACAGGGAAGGAGATACCACGTGGTACGAGAGAAGGGTTACGTAACAGTCGTGTAGAGGATATGGGAGATTAGTGCACAAACAGATCGTGTGATCCGAGTTTGACGGGTGATGTGAAGTATATGCAATTGCAGAGAGCGCATAATGTGAGATATTCTGCAAAATGGGGTAATAAATATGACATTGATGGTATATTACACAAAATATCGTTACTGAAACATTGGAACCACTGAAAATGTGATGTAGATGTTCTAGGGTAACCACCTGTCCCACTTTGTGAGGGACAGTCCCTCTTTGGCCAGTTGTGTCCTGCAAACAAACTGAACAAATGTCAAATGTCCTGATATCTTAGGACAAAAATATTTCATATATCTTCTTTAATGGTAGCATAAAACAGTTATTTTGTATCTGAAACACCAAAATATCATAATAAACAGAAGAAGCAACTCAAATGCTACAAGAATAGGTTGCTCTCCTGGCAAAAAGTGAATTGCTGTCCTTTGTACTGGCCGTGGGTATGTTTTGCCCTGCAAAATGACATGTTCCTAACACTAATGTCCCACTTTGTGCATTTGAAAAGGTGGCAACCCTAAGATGTGCAGGCGAAAACACAGCGACAATTGGGTATCCGTCAAGCACATAGGTGGATTGAGGTAGTGAACCGAAGGGAACAGAACACTAAAAATGCGAAAGCATCATACGTACACAAAGAAGATAATAATACAGTAGTAGCGACAGCCCCCCCCCTCTACCACCTCCGATACCACATCCAGGATATGAAGCGGGAGGGCAGGCTAGTCCCCCCCACGTTATCCTGTGGCAACAGAGGTATCACAACGACCAAATGTAAGAGAAGCTATTGAAACCACATCCCGAACTCGTAAAATACCTAGGGACACTCAAGTAAGAAGAGAGTCACTAGAACAGAGTGAGGATATTTGTCAAGTTAATTGAAGTACCAAACCCTCATGCAGGACAGGAAGGCCAGAACCCAACTCCCTTAGTGTAAAGACCATGGACACCAGAAGATATCTGGAAAGTCACAGAGGGAATTCCCCATCTACAAAGTAATCAGTATTCACCATGAAATACCCCTGTATCTTCTGATAGAAAAGCAAAGGGGGAATGGCGGATGGTACAGGATTTACAAGCTGTAAATCATGTAATAATACCTAGGGTACCGATGGTGCCAGACACACACACTATATTGAATGCTATGAACCCACCACAGAAGTATCTTACCGTGGTACATATAAGCTATGCTTCCTTTTCAATACCTATACATGCAGATAGTCCGTATTGTTTTGCATTTACATTCTCAGGGTACATAGATAGAGATACAGCCATACCCGGCTATCGCAGGGATACTGTGAAAGTCCAACGATATTCGCACAGGAGATGGCTAGCAACATTCCGGTGTTTACTCCACCCGGGGCCAGTCAAGTTCTACTTTATGTGGATGATATTCTGCTTGCGGCCCCTACCCAGCAGCAATGTAGGGAAGATACAATAGCATTATTGAAATATTCAGCAGAACAGGGACATAAATTAAGCAAGCATAAATTGCAACTACAGAGAATACAGGTCAAGTACCTGGGATATGTGGTATCCAAGGAGGGTAGAACATTACATGACGATTGGAAGGCAGCAATTTCACAAGCACCCAAGCCAAGTACCAAGAAGGGAATGATGTCCTTCCTGGGCCGACTAACTTTTGTCGAAGCTGGTTACCAAACAATGCTTTGTAATCTGCTCTATTGTCTGCTTTAATCTTTAATACACCTATGGCAGCACAACATATACTACACTGGATTCCAGTAGCAGAAACAGCTTTCTGCAGACTAAAACGATTGATAGCTTCAACATCTGTTTTAGGTCTCCCGAATAATCATAACAGATGTTGTCAGAGTGTAGATTGTAAGCAGGGATATATGACGTCAGTCTTGACGCAACAGCATGGAAGTAAGCAACGCCCCATAGCTTACTACTCATCGCAGTTGGACACAGTGGCATGGTCAGTGCCACATTGTGTACAGGCAGTTGTTGCAGCACCCATGGCAGTACAGGCCTCGGCCTCAATGTTATTATTCCACCCTCTCACTGTGAGAGTGTCTCATGCAGTTGCGATCATTCTGCTGCAAGAGAAAATAGCATTCCTGACCCGTGCTAGACATCTTTCTTGTTTGACCATATGGTGATTGAACGTTGTACAACATTAAACCTATCAACGTCACGTCCGACACCTGTGTATGGCACACCACTCAGTTGCCTATATGAAATGGAGGAAATAACTACACACAGACAGGATATCACTGATATACTCTTAGATGATGCAGAGGTGACAGTTTATGTGTACGGATCATGTAGAAAGAGTCCTACAGGAAAGAATCAAGTAGGTTATGCAGTAGTTATTGATAATGAGATTGTAGAAGCCCAACCCCTGCAGCATAACGTGTCTGCTCAAGCAGCAGAATCGATAGCTGTAACACGTGCTTGTACTCTAGCGAAAAACTGATGTGTGGACATTGATACCGATAGTCAGTATGTTGTCTCTAGAGTGCATGTTTATGAGCAGCAGTGGAAGAATAGGGGAATGATAACATCCACCGGTAAACCGATTAATCATGCGCAATTGATCTTGAATGCATTACATTCGATTCAGTTACCCACTAAAGTAGCTAATTGTAAATGTGCAGCTCATACAAAGCAACAGGATAACAGTAGGAAAGGTAAGGCACGAGCTGATGCAGCTGCAAAACAAGCAGCCTCACAGTTGGAAAGTGTCTTTTTGAATGAGGAATGACAATCCTCAGACATTATAGATGTAGAAATGTCACAAACAATGCAAACATCAACTACGAAAGCAGAAAAGCAGACGTGGGTATGACGAGGAGCAATCCTTGAAGACGGACTGTACATATCCACAGTGAGAAAGCCAATATTAACGTCTAATGTATTCAGATATGCGGGTTTGTTGAGCCATGGGTAGAGCCATGTCTCAACAGGGGGGATGGTACAGTTGGTTAACAGAATATTCCTAACATACGGAATTAGGAACCACATACAAACATCATGAGCAGTGTGTCATATTTGCAGTAAACATCATGCACAGGGAGCATTTAAACCGAAGGGAGTGGGTTTACCTACACCACCATAACCATTCCGTACTATTTGTATGGAGTTTATACAGCTGAATAAATGTGAAGGGAAGAAATA
>NC_056725.1:1627682168-1627684668 GCF_019279795.1 Protopterus annectens
GCTCAAAGACGAACTAACCCCTCACCTAAACACACTGTTCAAACCCAGCCTCTCCACAGGCTATGTACCCATAGAGTGGCGCACAGCAATGGTTATTCCGCTCCACAAAGGTGGAGCCACAACAGACCCTGTGAACTATCGCCCTATAAGCCTGACTAGTTTGGTCTGCAAGGCTATGGAGCGCATCATCATGGAACTCATTAACAGAGACATTGGGAACCTCCAAACACTGGACCCTACCCAGTTCGGCTTTGTTAAGGACAGGTCATGCCTCCTAAACCTGGTGGACTACTTTGAGACAGTTACCAAGGCTATAGACGAGGGGAAAGGTGGTACACACAGTCTACCTAGACCTCACTAAGGCCTTCAACAGCATTCCCCATTCTGGTATTATAGACAAGCTCACCAGCCTGAACATAAACCCCTACGTTACAAGACGGGTTGCCAACTGGCTCACGGACAGAACCCACATGGTGAGAGTTGCGGGAGCTATGTCCAAATCTAAACCGGTTACAAGTGGATTTCCCAAGGGCTCAGTCCTAGGACCCCTCCTGTTCGGCATATACTTCTCAGAGGTACAGGCAAGCACAGGAGGTCTATGGCTGACCAAGTTTGCAGACGACTGCAAACTAGGGGCTATAATTGACTCTCTGGCTGACACAGACATCCTCCAACAGGGTCTCAGTGAGATAGATACCTGGTGTCAAAATCATGGCCTCAAGCTAAATGCCAAAAAGTGTATAGTCATCCCCTTTGGAAAAAAAAACAAAGTACCCACAAACTACCACATAGGTGGTAGTCCCCTAAATACGGAAGACATAATAAGGGATCTGGGGACCCAAGTAGATAGTAATCTCACCTTTGATAATCACATAGCCAAAGTGGTTAGAAAAATCCTTGCCCCTCCTAATCACAAAAGGGTTCGCATCCAGATCAAAAGAGGTAATTGTGCCCCTCTACTCATCACTCATCAGACCCATCATAGAGTACAACTCCCCATTTGGGATGTACCTTACAAGACACCTGCAACAGCTGGAAAGACCACAGAAGTATCTCACCAAGAGGATCACTAGCTTCAAACAGATGCCCTATGCAGCTCGACTGAAGAAACTCCAGCTGTACTGAGTTGCATACCACCTACTCAGAGGTGATCTCTGCCTGGCATACAAGGCCATGTCCAACCCAGTGCTGATGGACATGCTCCACCTAAAGAAAACCTTATCCCCTCGAGCCACACGCTCTAGGGATCTAAACCTCACCACAACAATAAATAAGATGTGCTGGAAGGATAGATTCCTGTCGCAGAGACTTCCCATGCTTTGGAACAAGATTCCAATCTACATTAGGCAGAGCTCCTCGCTAACACTCCTCAAAAGAAACCTTGACGAGTGGATGGGAAACAGAAAGTTTACCCCAGGGATCACTTCAATGGCTCTGCTGGACAGAGGCACAGGGAACTAATCTAAGGGGCGGCGAAAGCCAACACATTCTGGCTAGGCTTATAAATGCCTTTGGGCAGATAGCCTAGTACCTACCTATGGATCGAGGATATCCTAGGGAACTTTTTGCTTGTATTAGGAAAAAGGTTACTCAAGGCAGGAAGGAAAAATATTGTCCAGTTCTGGGTTTAGGTGACAGCTTTAATAATAAGGGTATAACTGTTGATCATTTAGGCTATGGCAAAGATTTTGTTACTAGTTTTAGTGCTAATGCATAACAGATTAAAAATATTGTGGAGAAGGAATGGAATACATTTTCCGAACGTACTGACCTTCCTAATCTGAGGGACAAACCAGTTAAGGTTGTTTTTAGGAGAGGTCATAATATTAAAAGTCTATTCGAACATGCTAATAAGTATCAAGTTTATTCTAATAGAAGGAAAGGTGCCTTCAAATGTGGGGCATGTGCACAGTGTAATTATATGTTGCACAAAGAACAGATTCTGGTCACTGCTAGGAAAAAGTACTTAAAGCACTTACATATTATAACTGTAATTCCCAGGGTCTGGTTTATTTAGTTATCTGTGGGGCTTGTGAAGGTTTTTACATTGGAAGAACCAAAAGACAATTGAAAAGAAGGATTTATGAACATGTCAACGATATTAATAAAAGAAATAGTAGTAAGGCACTATATAGGCATACATTGACATGTACTAGGGCAAAATTTTCCTTCTTTGTCATTGAAGTTGTGCCAAAGGACCTGAGGGGCGGACCCTGGGAATCTAAGTTAGAATGCAGGATAACATTCTGGCAAATAGTTCTTGAAGTAAACAAACCCACAGGTTTGAATCATAATATATCTTTGGTCCCCCTGTTAAAACTTAGGTCTGCCAAACTCTGATTATCACTATCACATTCAGTGACAATAATTATTAGGCATTGGTAATATTTGTATGTAGTATGATTATTTTAATATTTAAATTAAAAAATTGTATGTATAAATTATCGTTATATATGTTTTTAGTAACCTGTTTTAATTTATAATTGTATATATTTTTATA
>NC_056725.1:1627689668-1627762168 GCF_019279795.1 Protopterus annectens
AGGGCTAACAATAGCAAAGCCACAATGACGTCAGTATGTCCATTTTGTGTTTTCAGGATTTTGAGTTTCAGGATTTTGGGTTTCGGATTTTGAATTTTCAGGCTTTTGATTTTCAGGCTTATAGTGTTTCAGGCTTCTGATAGGGAATCATATATATATATATATATATATATATATATATATATATATATATATATGTGTGTGTGTGTATATATATATATATATATATATACACACACATATATATATGTATATATAAATATATGTATGCAC
This sequence comes from Protopterus annectens, assembly GCF_019279795.1. NCBI lineage: Eukaryota > Metazoa > Chordata > Ceratodontiformes > Protopteridae > Protopterus > Protopterus annectens. Next base: position 1,627,689,942 of record NC_056725.1, read on the forward strand.
ACACACATATATATGTGTTTTTATATATATATATATATATATATATATATATATATATATACATATGTATATATACATATATATATATATATATATATATATATATATATATATATATATATATATATATATATATATATATATATATATATATATATATATATATATATATATATATATATATATATATATATATATATATATATATATATATATATATATATATATATATATACATATACATATATATATATATATATATATATATATATATATATATATATATATATATATATATATATATATATATATATATATGTATATATATATATATATATATATATATATATATATATATATATATATATATATATATATATATATATATATATATATATATATATATATATATATATATATATACTTAAGAAGACAAGGACACACACATACACACATGCACACTATGGATTTCAGTACCAACAGGGACTGTGTTTGCATCTTAGCTCCTTATCCGGTGGCCTAAAGGTTCTATATGCAAAGGAAAAAGGAGGAGGGAGAGAGGACATCCCTACCCTGTGTCTCTAGAAAGTGGGATGGCGAAGGAAAGCCTATGATTAAGTTTTATCCTAGTGGTGGAACCAGAATATATTATAAATAGCAGTCTCTGCCACAATCCAAACCGTGACAAAACTTGTATTAGAAACGTCCAGTGAACCTGATTGAAATGACTGAATGCATTCTGTACATCAAGACTGATCACATTAATCCCACTCCCTTGCAGTCTTTTTTCCAAAGGGCTTCAAGAGTGTTATCCTGCAGATATCTGCCTCCCAAAAATCCCATCTGATCTCTGAGACTCAGGAATTATGTTAGCTTTCCCAGTCAGCTTGCCAATAAGGCCATAAATAATTTGTAGTCATGATTAAGAATAGATATAGTCCTGTAAGAAGCCAGTAACTCTCTTTTTTTTCCACTTCTCCTGGATAGACACCGCAATAGCTCATCACATAGTTGTATAAGTTTAGCAGGATGATCAGGGAATCCCCTCCCAACCACTTCCACAAATCAGTGGTAACTTGTCAGGACCTGGCATCTGTTGAGGGGGATTGTGTCTTAATAATGGATATTAACTTATCTTTTGTGACAGGACCATGATACTAGATGCCTGTTCCTCCTGCAAATGGGAGATTTAAATTTGTTAAATATCCATTAAGATTTAATGTTGTGGCTTCATTCTCTGAGGGAGAGGGAAAAAGTCTCCCTGGGTCCATCGGCCTTCCAGGTCACAGAAAGGGCTTTCTCTAGAAGCAGAGAACCATCTCCTTGAATCCAGGATCCTCCCTAGCCATTGTCTGAGCTGAGCATTGAACCCATCCATCCTGCCATAGGTCAACCTTTTCTGGATGGTCTCCAGTTTGTTACCCCACAAGGGGTTCCCCTTTCTTCTGATACCTCCCCTGAACATCCCACAGCTGAGGTCCCCCACAAGAAAAAGTGCAAGAAGAGGCACTTAGACTCCCCCTTGGAGTCCCAGGCTGAGAACACTGATTTTGATGAGGGAGAAGGCTCCCCCAGATCCCCACTTAAAGATATTTCCTTTGGAGACATTCTTGAACTCCTTAAGCAAAAAGGTGGATGGTCCTCCCAACCACCTTCTTCTGAGGAGTCGCTGTTCCTGGAGGCATTCAAGGCAGGCTTATCTGCATCCTGGGTGACCCCCACTGGAGGACAAATTCATAAACTTAGTTTCCTGCCGGATTTGGAAGGAGCCAGACACAGCCAAACCAATCCCTAAACATCCTGATAGGTTCCTCAGTCCCCCTTCTCAGTGTTTACATTGGAGCAAAGGAATTCCAGCTGATGCCATTGTTGTGTCATTGTTGTGTCAGCAGCCACAAAAAAGGAGCTAGCCAAACAAAGCTCTTTTGTCCATCTCCCAAACAAGGAGTCTCGAGCATTGGAAAGAGAACCTTCTCAAGGAATCAGCAAGGTGGGAAGAAAACTTGGTTCAGGAAAGCTCAAGGACCTTTCCATGATCTGTGCAGGGATACTTCCTCCAGAAGCAGAGAGGGAAGTGTCAGCAGTTTGCATGCTCCAGAGGCAAGGGGTTCTGCAAAATCAGGGCTTTAGGAAACCTTTTCCTGATGAGCCCTGTCAGTGCTCCTGAAGCACTGCTCGGCTGTTTCTGGAGGCAGCTGGGGGTCATCTATCCCTGCACTTAGAAGACTGGACAAACATAAGAAACAATGCCTGGGTGCTAAAAATTATATCCAAAGGTTACTACATTTCCTTTTCCCCTTCACCTCTAAGTCCCAGGAGGAAACTATTCAATGTGGCGCCCAGTCAGAGTGAGTATGCCACTCAAGATTTCAAAAACGTCTAGAAAAAAAAAAGAGTCATTCAAAATTTCCTGACCAAATAAACAGAATATGAAATTTATTCTGATTATTTTCTTGTGAAAGAAAACAGGGGACCTAAGACCAGTCCTAGATCTCAGCAATCTAAACCAGTATGTTAAGAAGTCAAAGTTCCATATGGTTGCATTCCAGTCCATTCTGCTACTTCTACTCAAGGATGATTGGATGTGCTCCATAGACCTCCAGGATGTGTATTATCATATCAGAATGAATAAATGCTCCAGGAGACACTTGCGCCTTCGGCTGGGAGCCAGTCATTACCAATTCAGAGCACTGTCCTTTGGACTCACCACAGCCCCCTGGGTATTTACCAAATTTATAGCAGTTGTAGCAGCTCACCTGAGGCTAAAAGGATTCCAGGTGTTTCCATATTTAGACGGTTGCCCCCTTATGACACCAACAAGGCATCAATTTATTCAAGCCAGGGATAACTTAGTCCAGATCTTCAATTCCCTTAGCATCTCAATAAATCTGACAAAATCAAACCTGACTCTTGCACAGAATCTAGAATTTATAGGAATGCAGTTTGACACTTTGACACAAGTAGCTCATTACCTTTATATCACATACTATCTCTCAGACAACAAGTTCAGGTCTTGCTGAATCTCCCTTCTCCCCCAGCAAAGTTAATCCTCTGAGCACTGAGGTCTGTGTCAGTGGCCATCATTCTAGTACCCTTGGCTAGGTTTTTTTATGAGAGTTCTACAATGGACCCTGGCTGTTCAGTGGTTCATTCTTTACCAATCTCTATCTGCTCCTATGAAACTGACTTTAGTCTGCAGAAGCTATCTCCAATGATAGATGCAGTCAAATGATCTGTTTCTGGGCAGGCCGTTTTGTCTCCCCCCCAGTAGCCATAGTGATATGGATGTGTCCCTTTTGTAGTTGGGGGCATTACTAGGGAAAGATGGTCCAAGGCACGTGGTCCCCCACTGTGACCAAGTTGCACATCAGTGTTCTAGAAATTAGGGCAGTTCTTCTAATGTTACAAGCCTTTCAGGATTGCCTCCATCTGGGGATGATTGCAATTCACACAGACAACATGTCAGTGGTCTGGTGTATCAACAAACAAGGAGGAACCTCATCCTACCCTTTATGCAGAGAGGCCACGAGGGTTTGAGAGTGAGAGATCTCTTCAGACCGCTTTCTGATTGCAACACACATCAGGGAAAACCAAAATGCTGGCAGACAAACTCAGCAGATCTATTCTGACTCCTCATGAGTGGTCGCTCAATCCATCAGTAGCGAACAAGAATTTCAGCCAATGGGGCTGACCTTGTTGTGACCTTTTTGCTTCTCCCCTGAACAACAAAAGCAACAAGTACTTTGCTCTGATCCCCCAAAGGGAGAGTCACTGAGGAATGCTCTAGTCTATGATTGGTTCCTGGGTCTCCTTTATGCTTGCCCCCCCTTTTTATTTAACATTTGTTTATCGGGAAAGTCTGACTTGGAATGAAGCCAATTTTCAGCGGAGGCCTGGGGAGAAATGATCCAAATGCATGTTTTTGAAATGTGGGAGGAAACCAGAGCACCCGGAAGAAACCCACACGAATGCAGAGAGGACAAGCAGACTCCGCACAGAAGGCATTCCAGCCGAGAATAACCGGAGAAACTCTTGCTGTGAGGTGGCAGTGCTACTGCTGCAGCACTGTGCCGTCCTTCTTCCATTGATTCCGAAATTTGTATAGAAAGCCAGCAGATTGAAGAGTTCAGTAATCCTCATTGCCCCCTTTTGGCCATGTCAGGTGTGGTTTCCCTTCCTATAGTCTCACCTCAAGTATCCCCCATGGATACTAGGTCCCAGTCAGGATCTCATGTCTCACCCATCAAAACACTATCTCCCCAATCTCCACACCCTCAGACCCTGCATTCAGTGTTTCTACTAGCTGGAACTAACATTTGGGACCCTACTTGAAGCTTCTTATGGATGGGGCTAGCCTTTCGACCAGTGAGCATTCAGTATCTTTTTTGCTGGAAGTTTCTGCCTGTGAGATAAATGCCTGTCTGTGATTGCACACACCACAGTGTCCCCATTGATTAAATAACCTTGTTTGTCCTCAGTACTCACCATTTCTTTTTTGAAGCCGACATAATTTAGCTCTTAAACCTTGCTGTCATCAGTACATGTTTGTGTGCTTACATGGCCTTTTAGTTTGAGTATTGGTGATTGCTGAAGCTTTTCCTAATTTAGTACTTGATGGAGGAAGGAAACTTCTCATAGAACCGGTGTCTGATGGATATGATGGAGTTTTTATTTTTATATTGGACTTCATTCAGAAGAATGGCTAGGTTCAAATCCTCCAGAGTTAAGTCTGGGTTTTATGTGGCATCACACTCCTGGTATGGATAGGGATCATTCTTATTAGTGTTAACCTGCTTATGTTCCATTCTACCACTTAGGTAGCAGACAAAAGATCTGAAGTGTGCCCCTCCAGCTCTCACCCTCTGGGTACATCCATGGGTGCTAATGTTGCCTTCCCTGTAATTGACTAGGCCACTACTGAGTTTGCCATGCCTAATCTTGTGAAGTTGCCCCTAATTTCATATGCTTGTGACTCAGAAGTATACTGAGTTAAAAATTAATCTTCAAGAATTATTTCCACACCCTTCAGGGTTGGTCAATACTTGCTGAGAATAAGCCATTGGTTGAACTTATGCCAGAATCTGTAGCCAGGGAATGAAAAAGAAATCAGACATTTGTTTTGGGGTTTGGTGGAAACTTGAGTTGCAGATATGGGATTTTAACGTGGACCACTTTTTCTTGTATGTTGCCTTTGGCATGTGCAGAGTTGTGCATGGTCCTTAGTGTGGCCATTACATAGAACAAAATGATTCAATGCTTACATACACATTTGCATGATCTTCTGTTCAGGCTATTAGAGGAATCAGGGCTTCCTTCTTCCTTTGTCTTCCTGGACAAGTCTGTCTTTGGTGAGGTCCTTTTCTTTGAGACAGAAGAAATTTTCAAACCCTCTGATTCCTCATATGTATCAGCCTGTGCCATAACTAATACCCCACTTTAGCAGATTATATGTCTACCCAAGTATCATGCAGGTTTTTCTGTACTCACTCTGATATTTTGCTGTTTTTTTCCCCTCACACAGGCTCTTTATTGATGGTAAGCCTTCTGTATTTCAGGCACCATACTTTGGAATAATATTCCACTCTTCATGAGCTGATGCAAATTCCTTTCTATTGTCACTCCTACATTAAAAAAAAAAACAAAAAAAACATTGCAAAGCCAACCCTTTTGGAAGTGCAGGTGCATGTTATTTTATAACCTGGGTTCTTTAACTTTTATTATTATACCCATACCTTCTTCTCTGTCTTTGCCTCTCCTCTTCTTTTTTATCTTGTCTGTTGTTTCTGAATATCACAGAATCCTGTTCATTCCATACATTTGATCTGACTTTTGGGTCCTTGAGCAGCTTGTCATATCTGACCCAGCAAAACTAGTGTTCCAGCCTCTACCCCTCTAAGAATTATATCCCATCATGCCTTTGTGAGTAAAATTGCCTCAGATCTTGCTTGTTGCCATCATGAACTGATGTAGATGTGCCATATGCTAAAGTTAAGTGCTTGCCCTCAATTTATTGTTAGTTTTATATCCTTAGACCTTTAATATTAATTTTCCTAAATACTACTACTTTGCGGCTTAATGATATATTTTGATCCTAGCCCTTTTGTCTTAGCTTATTCTATCCCTTCTCAGCAAAAATGTTTTTACAACTTAGTTTTTCCTCTGCATTTCCTTTGATAGTGTAATAGTTCCTGTTGCTGACTTGTGTTCTAGTACTGGTTGCTGTACCTTAGTTATTTTTATCTTGTCGGTGTTACTGTTAGTCCCCAGGTATGGATAAGGAAAAAGAAAGAAAGAGAGAAGAGCTTCCAAAATTGGCAGAAATGTGGACAAAATCCCACTCCAAGACATTCATGATTTATGTGTAGTGTGCTTGGGTGTGGGACATAATGGCCTTCATACCCTGAGCCCTCTTGGACTGTAAAATTAAAATGTTTATTAAGGGGTTACTGCCCTTAGACACAGAGATAGAAAAGTCTATGAAATCTGCTAATAAGCATCCTCCTCAATCTAAAGATTCAGAGTCAAGGAAAAGGCATACATGGGACTTGGAACTGTCTTCATCTCTGAAGATCCATAAAGTTAAGTTGATTTCAGTATCATGCGCTCACAGCTGTACTCTCCATCATCTGTGCCTCACCTGTTGGAACTAATACTTATTTCAGTTCAGTCAACCAAAAGGATTTTCAGTAGGACTTTTTCTGAAAGAAAGTTATCCAGTATCCCATCTAACCCTTCATTCACATTGCCACTTCAGTTCTTCAGGCGCTAGAAGATAACACCTAAGGCAGATCTAGATTATATAACAAGGGGATTTCTCAAGACACAGACTGAAATGGGAATCCTCCCATCTCCTTCGATTCCAAATGATGATAGGGCTGGTTCTGAGTCCCCTTTTTTAGATAATGACCACTATGTGGGTACGGCACTGGTAGTTTTGGAGTTAGTCATAGACTCGAGGTCTGTTCTTTTGGTGTTGACCATGGCACCAGGGTCTGCATTCATAGGGTCTGATCTGCTATACTCCACTCTGATGTTCTGAGCTGGGATTGCTTTGGAGCCATTGAGTTGTCACTGGATTTTCAGCAGCCTCATCAAGCTTTCTGATACAGCCACTTTGTTGATGTTGGAGACGTCAAGTGTTCAATTCTTTGGCTCTGATCCCCTCTTTGAAACCATCCACCCTTTTCATTTCAAGGATTCAGTCTTCAATATTGTCTTGTTCATCTGTGGGAGAAACAGAGATGATTATGGTAATCCTGTCTTTGGATCTGGCAGAGGGTGTCATGGACTTTCAGGTGATGGGGAGGATTGTTTTTTTCCTCCTTTGATTGCAAACACACAACCTTCATCAGGGTTGATTCCTCCCCACGACTCCCACTGTTTCACTGATCCAGAGCAGGAAGAGCCATCTGAGAAGTCAGTCATCCCCTAAAATTCTAAGGAAGAGGGCATACAAAAGGAGGAACATTTACTCTCCATTAGAGGAGCTCGCTTCTAATACTGACTATGAGGATTGAGAGGGTTCCCCATTCCTCTCCAGAAGATGCCACTTTTGGTGAAATCCTTAAACGTATGTGAAAGAGAAAATCCTGGACCACACACCACATCCATCTCAGGAAGAGGACATTCTCTTTGAGGCTTGTGATTTGGCACTCAGTACTTCTTGGGTGGTCCCTCCTGCAGCAGTTTGATTGATCTAACAGTTAGGAGATCTTGGCAGGAGTCTGACACTTGTGAATCAGTCCCTCGAAAGCTAGGCAAACTTCTCAGGCCCCAAGAACAGATATTACTGGGCCATGAGTCTACTGGAACATTCCATTATCCTTGCAGTGATGACAAAAAAGGAGCTGACCCAGGATACAGCCATTGTCAGTCCACCCAATAAGGAATCCAGGATTATGGAAAGATTAGGGAAATGGGTGTATGCTTTGGGCATTTTCTTGCTAACAACATTGAACTGCACCACTCGCATGAATCACTTTCAGAGGGAATTTGAACAACAAGCATTGTACACTCTGAGAAGGCTGCCAACTAGGAAACAACAGAAGACTTCCTAGAGTATGATGATTAACATCACTGACCTCTTCATATGGCTCATGCGCAATGCAGCTGATGGATCGGCTAGGGCTCAGGAGCAGACATCACATGGAGGTGTCAAGCCTGGTTACATCTATACAGTTTTGCAGTCATACTTCCATCCTTTACAAATACCCCTTTATAAATACCCCATATGATGTATCATCCTTGTTTGGTTCCCCTATGAAAGCAAGGATGCAGAGATGTGAACAGGATGGCAAGGCACCGCCATTGAGCATTGCCATTAGGGTGAAGTTTGACAACCAGGAAAGATCTTACAGCAGGAACCAAAAAGGTTCAAAGTCACTCTTGTTTTAGGAAATCCAAGTGCCAGATGTTTGGCTGAAATTTTGACAGGGGTGGCTTCTTTAATGGATGCAGACCCAGAGACCAAGGATATTCACAAAATGAGTGCTACTATGGGTTCTTTCCTACAGGCAATGCTACTGTCCCTGAAAGGCTGCCCAAACTGCTTCCTTGTGGATATGGTCAAGGGTTGTTTTTTCTGTGTTCTTCTGTGTGTATGGCCATCCTACAAAACAAACTGGTAAAAAAGATAATATTCAGAGACTATACAAGTCCTTTTTCCTACTCTCCCCAAGAGTTAAAACGGCTGCTCCCAAACATTACACCCCATCAATTAGTGGTAGCAGAAGTAGAAGTCCTGTCTCCCATTCAAAGAAAATCCATCCAAGATGTTCCACCAGACCCAACCAGACAGAGTCAGGCTTCTACTTCTTTTTGGTTCAGAAGAAAATCAAAGACCCTGGGCCCATTTTGGACCTCAGTCAGCAGAACAATTACATGAAGAAGACTCGCTTCAGGATGGTCAAGGTGCCGTCAATTTTACCTTGCGTCTGGGTAAATGGCTGGATATGCTCTGGAAACTTCAAGGTGCCTACCTCCACTTAAAAATAGCCAAACCATCTTGAAAATTTCTGTGCTTCTGCCTAGGAGTCAGTCACTTACAGTTTCAGTCCCTGCCTTATGGTCTTGCTACATCCCCCTTGATGTTGACCAACTGTATGGCAGTCCTATCAGTTCACATACAATTTCAGGGAATCAATGTGTTTCACTTTCTAAATGAGTGGTGGCTGCCCCAACAATAGGATCATAGTCAAAACCAGGGACTAATTTCTCCAGCTCTATCTACCCTTGAGCATTTCCATAAAGTATCAGAAATCAGTTTTCTCGCCACATTCAACCAGTTCAGTTCACTGGATTCCATCAGTAATATCTCTTCCTTTTAGGAAAAACAATGTGTTCATAAAACCTATTCAAACCTTTTTTCTTGCTACTTCCCTCACAGTAGTTCTGATCCTCAAGGTTTTAGGATTAATGGTATCATCTACTCTAATGGTACAGTTTATTCGGTTGCACATGAGAATTCTATGGTGACTACTGAGGGTTCATTTCTCTTACAATCATAATAACTGACCTTTGCAAGCAACTGTTATGATGGTGGCTCGATTTAGCCTATGCTCAGTCTGGGAGACACTTTGTTTTACAACAACAATATTCTGGACATGTGGCCAATCTTCCTAGTGTTGGAGGAACTTCAGGACTACCTTCCTCCTTGAGGAATTTCTGTCCAAACAGATAATACGGTGTTTGTTTGGTACATTAACAAGCAGGTGAAAACCAGCTCATACACCCTATGCTCGGAAGTAATAAGGGTAAGGCAATTAGCAGTAGCTTTGCATTATTTTGCTTTCTAGCACATTCTGGGTCTCTCCGTTGTCTTGCAGACAGGCTAGGCAGATCAACCCTAATGCCTCATGAGTGGTCTCTCAATCCAGAGGTAGCTCTTCAGATTTTAAATTGTTGGGACTGGCCTTGCTTTAATCGCACTGCTTCCGCATCCAACACCAAGAGCAGCAGCTACTTTGCTGTGATCCCTCCAGATGGTCAGTCCCTGAGAGGTGCTCTGGTTGAGCAATACCCTACAAGGCTGTTGCATGCTTACCACCCTGTACCTCTTGATTCTCAGGTTCCTAAGGAGAACAATCAAATACAAAGTGTCAGTAATCCTCATTGCCCCCTTTTGGCCCAGACAAATCTGGTTTCCTGTGCTCAGGCCTCATATCAAGTAACCCTCCTGGATCCTTGATCCCAGACAGGATCATCTTTCCCATCCATCCAGGAAACCTCACCTGGACCTTCACAGCTTCAGACTAACTGCTTGGTTTCTCCATTTCCAATGATGGCCAACAAGCCTTCCATTTCTTCTGACATAGGTAGGATTGTGTCTTCCTCTCTGAAGGGTTCTACCCACAAGTTGTACTGTGGGAAGTGGAAATGCTTCATTATTTGGGCATTTGCCCAAGATGCCTCCCACTGTGTTGCTTGGCTACCTTGTTCGATTTAGGTTCCATCTGTTCCACTAAGTTCAGTTAGCGGTTATTTCTAACTTTCATGTTGGTCATGAAAGCCACTCAGTGCACTCTCACAAAATTTTGCAAGCATTTCTCAAAGAAGTCTTTCTTCTCCATCTTCAGTTAGAGAGACATTTCCCTCATGGGACCTCAAATTTTTACTGGTGGCCTTGACAAAACATTTAATGTGAAATTGTTAAATCTCGCCATTTATTCTCACTGATGGGGTTTGGAGCTGATCCTAAAACACCAGGAAGGACCCTGTTGACCAGATACTGTAGAGTCAAATATACAGACCAGATACACGAATTTGACCTAGGTTTCGTCTTTATTATACAGACTTCTTCAGAATATGAACACATTTAACCACTCCATTGATGTTATATACACTCACTACAACAAATACATCCCACCCCTTCAATTACCCTATCAGACAAAGCTCAATCTAACAAGCATATCCTAAATCTAACTTCATTAACCCTTCGAAGTAAAAAACTATACTTTCAATCCATCTCCACAATATTGTGTTACATATCAAAATGTGTTAAATACACAAAATGTAAATGTAAAATAAACATTTTCATATACAATCAACTAAACATTGTTTGACACCCAATGTTCTTAAATTGCATAACAAAATAATATCATAATGTCTAAAAAACAACAATAATAGTTAATCATATAAAAAATATAAAATTAACTTTCACAAATTTTGTTAAGAAATTTAAAAAATTATTTCTGGAAAACCCCATTCCATAACAATAAGAAATAAAAAAACTTTCTTAAAATCTTTTTATAAGTAACATTTTCAATCCAAGATGTGTTTTAAGCAATATGCTTATGCTATCATTAATTCCTGGAAATACTGTAGCATTTAATGCCTGTTGCCATCTCATTTCACAAATATCAAAATGCACATCCAATACTGCAACCTGACCATCCTTTTTATTTGCTGTATTACCCAAAATCTAAATCTGTGCTCTGGATGTTGCTCTATGTGCCTAACTAGGGCATTAGTATTTTTCATGTGCCTAATATCCTATCCCTGAACATCCTACAGGTTTTCCCTATATAAAGGCTGGACAACCTTCACATTTAGCCATATAAACAACATTTTTAACATGACAATCAAAATGGCCATGTACACCAATAACCTCTCCCTCTCAATAAATTTTATCACCTGTAACAAGAATATCCTGTGTGAATTAACATTCTCCCAACTGGAGTTGCACAGCTAACAAGCAATTGTTTAAAAGACTTCCCTTCCTTTATATTCGATTTTTGGGGTGTTTCAATTTTCCAATCCATACTATATTAATTTTAATAACTTAACTTCCAATTTTATTATTCCCACTATGTGTGTACAGTGATAACATAATATGTTGTGGTGAAATACAATGTTTAACACCCATTTCATTGTTATTTCATTTTTTTCTTTTTGTTATTTTTACTTCTAAAAAACTGTTTTTACATCATGGTAATCATTAGTTAAAATTGCCTTATAAACACCACTAAACCTCTTACATTTCACTTCCTCCATAATGGAATCACACAATTCAACAGGATATCTAATGAACATGCCTTTAATGAACTCCATTTCTTTTAGAAACCTTGACCATTCTGGCTGCCCTAACCATTTGTCCTTTTACTATCGCTTTTTCTGATGGTTAGGGTGCCAACTCTGGTAGCTCAACCAAACATTTTTCCACCTGATTGACCTTCAATTTTACATCTAAATATGAAATTTCCTCACTACTATATTCATAGGTGAACCTAAAAAATTGTACTATACAATTAATATAATCTATAAAGGCCTTCATGACTTCAATTGGCCCATCCCATACCACAAATATGTCATCCAAAAAATAGGTGTATTGTTGTATATACTTCATATATTCACTGGTGAAAACATACTCTTGCTCCCAGTAGGCCATAACTGGCCCTCAAAATAAATATAGTTGCTCTTCAATACAACCTCCATTAAGGTAACAAAAGTATTTATCCTGTTCATATACACCAGTTTTATATAATTGTTGCTCTAACCATTGCAACCCTATTTCATTTGGAATGACCGAAATAAATTAGACACATCAATCGTTAATAACACTGTGTGGTCACTAATTTGAACTACCTTTAATTTATTCAAAAATTCCAGGAGTCCTTAGTTATGTATCTAAACACTTTCAAACCTCCTTGCAGGTGATAATTTACTGATAAAAAATGTTTCCCTCTTCCCATCAACAATTGGCCTAAATTGAATGTTATCCAACCTTTGTGCAATTTTGGTATACCAAAATGCTACTGACCTTAAAACAGGAAATTTTATTGCCCAGGAAAATGCTCGTTTCATCAATCTGTCCCTGCATTAATAAATCATCAATTAATATATCTACTTTTGGTATGCAATATGTACCTGATTAATACTACTTTCCTCATAGGTGTCAGTAGCTAACATGGCTAACATGTAATCTATATAATCATTTTTATCCATTATAATTCATAAATCTGACAGTTTTGTCATTAACCATATCCCTAATAGTATTTCCTCTTCTGTTTAGATTATTAATGTGATCAAAGGCCCTTCTATTACCAAAGGTTCTACTTGCCCTCATGTGTTCTCTGATTTCCATCTCACAAACTTTTTCATATAAACTCACAGTTCCATTTGATGGCAGAATAAACTTACTTGGCTTTCTTAGGCCAGTATTTTCTTGCTGACAATAATTGTCAAAAAACGTCTTGATATTCATTTTTCTGGTAAGCATTTTTAAATCTATCAGGGTCTCAGCAACATTCCCTCTTTTCAAAGTTATAAAAGAAAAACCTTTTGATAACAATTCAGCATGCTCCTCCCCTATTGTTTTACTAGAATAGTTATATACTTTATAATCACCTTGGCCATTTAAAATAATGGATGGATTAACTAAATAAACAGTGTCTACTTCCCCCCGGGTTAAATCAGTAACATCTAACCGGTCATACATTTCAACATCACAAACTGGCTTAAAAGCCATTGACTCACTTTCACTTATATTGACTTCACTTTTACTAATGTCCATAAAGTCTGTACACCCTAAACCCAGTGGTATCGTCGGTCTTTCGTCAACCCTTAATTCAGTACATTCACTAACATGTTCAAAAATGTTAAAAATACTTGTTTCTGTGTTATAACACTGGTGCTCCAAATACACACTTACTTCCAGTAGCGGGTCGCTTAAACAGTCTACCGCCACTCGCCCTGTTGAGGTTCGTAAAAGTGCTGCACATAATTCCGTCTCTTCAGTCTCGCTCCCTGTCTGTAAAATTGGTGATTCTTTTCCATCGGTGGCTGCTGACTCCCCTGCTGGTGGTTTCTCAGCCTCTCCGACATCCTGGGGCCTGCATCTAAAGGGAATCCACTCTGCTCACTTCTCTTATTATACACTTCGTGCTGCCTCTCCATTTCCTGTCCCGCCTCTGGTTCATCATTGGTTGCTGCCGTTGTATGTCTATGGTTACCCACCGACAACGGATACACCTTTTGGTTTTGATATTCATTAGTGTCTCTGTTAATTTTGCTAAGCTTTCTTTGATAAATATTGGCACAACTGTTGTCAGTAGATGCCAATATATTATTATAGTTCGTTTGATAATGCTCAACATTTAAATCAGTTACTATAACCTCATTTTCCTCTTCCAACTCCTGTATAAACTGAGCAATAAGAGAATCATTGTGTTTGATCATAATTCTCATGAGCTCAGTCCCAGTCCGATCAAACAGCTTTTGCACCTCATCTATCATTTCGGCATTATTGCTAATGCCATTGGGGTATCTCCACAGTCGCAACCCTCGTGGCACTAACCCCATATCAATGTTCCTTTGCAGGTAACTGTTTTCGATCTGTAACTTCTTCATGTTAAACAGTTTCTTGTCAAAATCTTTTAGCCAACTAACCAAGGTTTGATTGGCTTTTTTGACAATATTTTTGCTGGAAATGACCTGCTGAAAATCAAAATTGTTGGTCTTCCATCGAAATTTGTTGAAAGTTGGACAATCTACACCAATATGAGCATTAGCATTCTCAGTCCGCTGGCTAACATTAGCACTACCAGAATTCATTGGAGGAGCAGTCTCTACATCAGGTTGAGTTAATGGGACGCCTAAACTTCCCAAATTAAAACTTCCACTGTTTTCGTTACCAGAATGCCGTGACTCCATGAGTTGCTTTATCTGATTGGCATGCTCACATAACTGTTGATTAATGTGCTCCAACAGCCTCTTGGTTTCAGAATCACCACCCAGGTTCTCCATCTTTCTCTCACAAAGGATGGTCCAGGGTGCAGTACTGGATATGCATCTTGATATTTGTGAAATGAGATGGCAATTGGCATTAAATGCTAAAGTATTTCCAGGAATTAATGATAGCATAAGCATATTGCCCCTATTAAAATTAAAACACATCTTGGGTTGAAAATGTTATTTATAAAAAGAATTTAAGAAAGTTTTTTTTTATTTCTTATTGTTATGGAATGGTGTTTTCCAGAAAGAATTTTTAAAATTTCTTAACAAAATTCCTGAAAGTTAATTTTATATTTTTTATATGATTAACTATTGTTGTTGTTTTTTAGACATTATGATATTATTTTGTTATGCAATTTAAGAACATTGGGTGTCATAAACAGTGTTTAGTTGATTGTATATGAAAATGTTTATTTTACATTTACATTTTGTGTATTTAACACATTTTGATATGTAACACAATATTGTGGAGATGGATTGAAAGTATAGTTTTTTACTTCGAAGGGTTAATGAAGTTAGATTTAGGATATGCTTGTTAGATTGAGCTTTGTCTGATAGGGTAATTGAAGGGGTGAGATGTATTTGTTGTAGTGTATGAGTGTATATAACATCAATGGAGTGGTTAAATGTGTTCATATTCTGAAGAAGTCTGTATAATAAAGACAATACCTAGGTCAAATTCATGTATCTGGTCTGTATATTTCACTCTACCTTCTCTGGTCAACAGGGTCCTTCCTTGTGTTTTCTGTCAAATTGTTAGTAGTTTGGATTGGTGTCTTCCTTGTGGTGTGAAAGCTCAAGGTTTGCCAGTAGCTCGAGACCAAGCCCTTTATCCCATGATGCACTGCTGGAATTACACCAGATCTAGTTTGCCGCAGCACAGATCTCGGTGTTCCAGATAGCTCGGACCAATTTTATTGGATAGATTCGTCTATTTACAAGTTTTAAAAACTTTTTCTTGACTTTCTTGTTAGGATAGTTTATATATATATATATATATATATATATATATATATATATATATATATATATATATATATATATTTAGATTTAGATAAGTATTTAGATTTAGATAAGTGCCCTGTGTTGGCTTTGTTTTTTCTATAGAAGTGTTTCTAGTTAGCAGTTGGCCTTGTATTTAACTAAATTCTTAGTCAGTAGTTATTTAGATAGTTTGAGTGTGTTTTTTTTTCCATTGTTTAAATTTGTCTAAATTCAAAAAGAGATGTCTGATGAGAAAGAGAAACCACATCCTAAATCTGGCTTCAAAAAATGTCCGGATTGTGGACAAAAATGTCTGTCACTGACGGGCATGCTCAGTGTGTTTATTGTCTGGGGGCATTACACCTCCAAGACTCTTGTAGCATCTGTTACTCCTTCTCTTCCAGGGTACTTTTAGAAAGGAGGAGGAAATTGGTGGATAGGGGTTTACTTCGGCACCCCTTCTCAGAAGCACTGGGTGACCAGGATGGTGCTAGTAAATCCTCTAAGTCATCCAAGTCTTCAGGTGACTCCAAGTTATCGAAAAAGGCTAAAAAAATGGAGGGTGTAGGGTCATCAGTTCCACTGCCCTTGGAACCGAGTGTCCCTTCTGTTTGGAGCCAGCTCACAGCTTGCGGTTTCTGAGATTCCCTCATCTCCTCTGCTCCAGTCAGCACCCTTGGTGCCCTCCTCGAAGTCTTCTGTCAGCCTCTCAGATCTGGATATGGACCAGTTGGTGCAGCAGCTTTTACGGGCACCAGGCCTTGCCAAATTGTTGTCGGCTCCGACGCCTTTGTTGGAACCGAAGACCGTTAACCCGGACTTGACTGCTCCTCTTCCGAGCCGTATTGGACTTTCAGAGCCGGAGGAGGCCGACCTGATGGTTGTTGAGCCTGTGGAGCCGAGACCTGCTCCGGTGTTATCGGTTCCATCTACTCGGACGTCCACAGCACCAACCGGGGATTCTAGAAGCTGACACTTTCCTGTCGTGTCCGGAGAGGATAGTCGTACCGATTTGTCAGTGCCGACTCTTCCTCTCGGGGCTTCGGCTCGGATGAGCTCGGCTCCTACCTCGGGCTCAGAGCCCATGGCCTCGGTGCAGGAGGATCGGACAGTCCCTTCAGATCCATTTGCCCCTTCTCGTTGGAGCCATGGTGCGTTCAGTGCCATGAGGAGAGTCCTGTCTCCGAAGACATCATCAGCATCAGGTCTGGCTTCCTCCTCCCCTCAAGCGCCTGTGTCCGCTCCTGCTTCTACCGGTCAACCTAAGCATAGAGATTCTGAGCCTCAAGTAGCCCCACAGGGTGCCCCCTGCTCTTCTGAGACCACCCCAGAAGTCCCCACTGAGGAGGTACCCAGGAAGAGACTGTGCAAGAGGAGGCACTTGGACTCCCCACAGGAGTCTTTGACATCTGACACTGACTTGGATGAGTCAGAAGGGTCCCCTTGATCCCCCTCTGAGGATATCTCCTTTGTGGAGATATTAGAGATCCTTAATCAGAGGGGTGGTTGGCAGTCCAAAAGCCCTACTGAAGACGTGTCAGTGCTCTTGAATGCTTTCAGGTCTCAACCTTCCACCTCTTGGGTGTCTCTGCCTTACAATGAGCTCATGGAGCTGATCTCTCATAAGGCGTGGGAGTCTCCAGAGGCCATGGAACCTGTCCCTCAGAAGCCAAATAAGTTCATCTCTGCCCCCGTGGACAAAGCTTTTTTGACTAAGAGAGTGCCTGTTGATGCCTTGGTGGTGGTGGCAGCCACCAAAAAGGAAACGTCTGAGACGTCCTCATCTATCCATCCTCCTAACAGAGATTCCAGGATCATGGATAGATATGGGAAACGCATGTTTAGTTCAGTGACTTTTTCCCTTCAATCACTGAACTATTTAACCCATTTTACAAGACTACAAAGAGATCTCCTGAAAGCGCTAGGAGATGCTGTCCAGGGTACAGTAGCTGCAGGGGTTGCCAACAAAGTTAACACCCAGCTCGCTACCCTAAACTAGATTGTGAACTCGTCCATGCGTCTTATATCTTACGCAGCTGATGGTTCAAGTAGATGGCTGCTAGTTCAGGCATTGCTCTGGGTAGACAAGTCTGGATGCGTCTCTGTTCCTTTGCGAAGCATTTCAAGTCTTCCTTTATCAACACCCCATTTGATGGCTCATCCCTGTTTGGGCCCAAGGTAAAGAAAACTCTAACCAGGTGTGAGCAGGAAGGCAAGACTCTATCTGCTGTCGGAGTCCATTTTTCTACCCCTACTCGGCCGTAACTCAAGGGCCCTAACGACAGAAAGATGTGGATCCGTAAAGCACAGGGAGCCTTTCAGGACACACATGGCGAAACCCCCTCTAGAGGCAGAAGAGGGGGTTATAATGAAGACACCAGCCGCACGGCAGGGGGGTCCACAACAGAAGGGTGACAGAGGCCAGTTCTCTGGTCAGCCCTACCAGCGCTCCTGAAAGGAGACCCGGCTGTCCAGCTCTGGAGGCAGTCGGGGGTCACTTATCTTTGTACCCAGAAGCCTGGCTAAGCATAACATCCGATACCTTGGTACAAAGCAACATTTCCAGAGAGTATTTCATACCGTTCTCTTCCCCTCCCACTCCTGTCAACAGAATCCCGGATGTTCCACCCAGTCTCAGGGAACAAGCAACTATAGAGTTCCGCAAGTTGCTAAAAAAAGAATCATCCAGCCAGTCCCAGTAGACCAAACAGGATTCGGAACTTACTCAAGATTCTTTTTGGTTCCAAAGAAAACAGGGGACTGGAGACCTATCTTGGACCTCAGCAGACTCAACCAATTTGTAAAAAAAGAGAAATTCCAAATGGTCACGTTTTAGGCCATTCTTCCCTTTCTAGGGAAAGATGATTGGATGTGTTCCATCGATCGCAAGGACGCGTACTACCACATAAAGATGGACAGACACTCCAGAGATCACCTGCATTTCTGGCTGGGAGCCAATCACTACCAGTTTTGAGCCCTGCCCTTTGGTCTCACTACAGCCCCCAGAGTGTTCACCAAATGCATGGCAGTGGTCACGGCTCACCTGAGGCATCTAGGATTCCAGGTGTTTCCATATCTAGACGATTGGCTCCTTACCACCACCACCAGGCATCAATTGATTCAGGCAACATAATCTACTCTGACACTCAGCCACCACTTAGGCATTACAGTCAACTTCGCAAAGTCTGCCTTGTTGCCATCGCAGCATACCATCTTTACAGGAGCAGAGTTAGATACCTCAACCACCACTCTAGGTCTTCCAGTCGAAAGGGTCTCACATCTTTGCCAACACACCAACTCATTGGTGTCGAAGAACAGAGCTACAGCCGCAGAGGTCTTGATGGTACTAGGTTTGATGGCGGCAGCAATTCTAGCCATTCCACTCGCAAGGATGCATATGCGAATTCTTTAATGGCTTCTGTTCGCTCAATGGTCTTACCAGAAATTGCCAATGAACTATATCATTCTCATCACATACTCTTGCAAGAGGGACCTTTGGTGTTGGTTGACGTCTCTTCATGTCACAATAGGACGACCCTTTGTGACCCTCCCCCATAGCCACTGTGACCACGGACGCTTCCCTGATAGGGTGGGGGGGGGGCATTTTCAGGGAAAGACTGCCCAAGGCACATGGACGGATCAAGAGTCACATCTGCATATCAGTGTTCTGGAGTTGAGAGCAGTACTTCTGGCGTTGCAGTACTTTCAGGACTCTCTTCCTCTAGGGACAATTGCGATTCAGACAGACAACATGTCAGTGGTCTGGTACTTGAACAAACAGGGCGGAACCAAGTCTTACCCCCTTTGTCGAGAAGCCCTCAGAGTATGGCAATGGGCTGTGTCATCCCAGCGTTTTCTGTTAGCAACGCACATCCCGGAAAAATCCAACGTGATAGCGGACAAGCTGAGCAGGGCAATCCTGTTGCCTCACGAGTGGTCTCTCAACCAACATATTGCGGACATGATTTTCTGCAAATGGGGCCAGCCTTGCTGTCACCTCTTTGCCAGTCACACCAATACCAAATGCAGAAGCTACTTTGCCCTAATACCACCTCCGGGACATCTCCCGAGAGACGCACTCTTACACAATTGGCCTCTGGGTCTCCTATATGCAGTCCCTCCAATTCCATTGATACCCAGGTTTTTACAGAATGCAAAATCGCTGAGAAGGACTGTTATCATTATAGCCCCCTATTGGCCTCGACAGATTTGGTTCCCTTTTCTTCACCATCATCTGCTGGAGGATCCATGGATCCTGGACCCAGTTCCAGACCTCCTGACACACCGGTCATGGAACCTCCATCCTTCACTGCAGTTGCTAAAGCTGACTGCTTGGCTGATCCACTTCCCCAAATAGCCAGGCTTCATTCACTCTCAGATGACACAAGACAAATTCTGTTGTCCTCTTATAAGCCATCCACCAGAAAACTATATCGCAGTAAGTGGAAAAGGTTCTCCATTTGGGCCAGTATACAAAAAAACTGACCCTTTCCGAGCTCCTTTGTCATCCATTTTAGAGTTTTTGACAATGATTTTTAAGGAAGAAGCAGCAGCTGCCACAGTTCAGGTTCAGTTAGCCGCCATATCTAATTTCCACCTTGGATTGGATGGGTTAAATATTATGACCCATAAGTTATCTAAGGTTTTTCTCAAAAGTGTTTTTCACATGAGGCCTCCTGTCAAAACCCCTTATTCTCCCTGGAATTTGAATTTTATGCTATCTCAAATAATTCTCCCCCCCTTCAAACCAGCATCATCTTGTGATCTCAAATTTTTTTCCTGGAAAACTATTTTTCTAGTGGCCATTACTTCTGCCCGCAGAGTGTCAGAACTTCAAGCATTATCTATCAGACCTTCTTATATGATTTTCCATGCTGATAGAGTATCTCTCAGAACAAACCCCTCCTTTTTGCCTAAAGTCTCTTCTGAGTCTAATATCAATCAGGTCATTGAGTTGCCAGTCTTTTTTCCCAACCATTCCAAGAAATTAGAATACATGCTGCACAAACTTGACATGCACAGACAGCTCATATTTTAACTTGATAGAACTAAGGACATTAGGAAACCAGATCAACTTTTTGTATCCTTTTTGGAGGCCAGAAAAGGTAGACCAGTGGCTAAAACAACCTTTTCAAAATGGTTATCGGATTGTATCTCATTTGTTCATGCAACTGCTAACATACCTTTGCCACACAAAGTAAAGCTTCATTCAACCAGAGCCATTTCTACGTCTTCTGCTTTTCAAGCCAAATTGCCTCTTGATAGCATTTGTGCTGCAGCCACTTGGTCTAAGCCTCATACTTTTATCACTCATTACGAAGTGGATAAGGCTTTCAAGGACAGGTCTTCTTTTGGTTCTACGGTCCTGAAAAATGTACTTCCGTGAGCCACCCAGGATTGCGGGTGCTAGGGACGCTACCCATCAGTGAGAATAAACGGCGAGATTTAACAGCTTCACATAAAGAAGTTATGTACTCACCATAATGTTCCATGTGAGTTGTTTATCTCGCCTTTATTCTCACATCCCTCCCTCCATCCCCCTCCTGGCTGACAATTGACCTTGAGGCTAGTATCATCCTGGTTGTTCAATACTTCTTCTTCCTTCTTGGGGAGTGCACCCCTTACAGGGTTATATATACATGCAGCAAACAAGATTTGAGGTAATTCCAGCAGTGCATCATGGGATGAGGGGCTTGGTCTCGAGCTACTGGCAAACCTTGAGCTTTGCTAACGGCCGTGTCAGAGCCGAGGATCGGCTCCGAACCCCATCAGTGAGAATAAAGGCGAGATAAACAACTCACATGGAACGTTATGTTGAGTACATAACTTCTTTTTTGGACCTGCATTTATAGTGCAGCTGAAATTTCTTTAATGGAAAAGTCTTGCTTCTTGCAGTTATCACTTCTACCAGATGAGTTTTGGAACTACAGGCTGTGTCATCAGTACCATATTTAATATTCCACAATGACTAGGTATTCCTCGACAGCAATACCTCCTTTCTACCTAAAGTGGCTTCTGAGGTGAACATGAACCAACTGATTCACTTGCCAGTCTTTTGTCTGAATTATGCAAACAATGGCTAATATATCCTGCATACTTTGGATGTTCATAGACAACTAGTGTTCTACCTTCATAGAATGAAGTCCTCTAGAATACTGTGATCCCATGTGTCCAAGGTCACCCTTTCCAGGTGGCTTTCAGATTGCATTTCTTTTGTGTGTTCAACTTATCATCACTCATTATCTCGCAAGCCAAAGGCTTATTCCTCTGAGTCTGTTGCCACTTCTGCAGCCCTCTTTAGGAACTCCTTGACTGATCAGATTTGTACAGCAACTAAATGGTCTACATTGTGTACCTTTACTAAGCACTACAAGTTAGAGGTTATATCCAGGGCTAGAGCTTTCTTAGGAATCATTGTCCTTAAGGGTTTCCTGTCATGTGCCACCCAGGTGTTTGTTGTAGCTTAGGATTCTGACTGAAACATCAGATCAGATGGATGAAATGAATGGGATATGGTATCCATCTTCCAAATTGACATTTGTTGGTCCTGAAGGATGTTTAAATTTTTTAGCATCTCTGGCATGATTTTTCTTTTCCTTTGGTGCCAAATTCAATCTAAGGTGATCTTGCTCACTAGGGCATGATGGAAAAAAAATTTAAGGGTCTTGGGAGGGGGGGTAGAGCACCAGTTTTACTGGGTTAGATCTGACAAATGGCTAGAGGACCCAAAAGTCATATCAGGCAGACAGGAATGAAAGGATATGATGTTATATTAAATACATAACTACCAATTTGATTTTGTCTCTTCCATCCATTCCTCAATGAATGGGTCTTCAGATCTGACCTCAGATCCGACTTTGGCCACTCTAGGTTTTAGGATCCAAAGCTCAAACTCAGCCTCTTACCTATAATTCCCTCCTGTCCCCAACATTATCTCAGATCTTAATTGCCACTCGTAGAAAACAGACATGGTCCCAATTACTCAGGTTCACCTCAGATAAATGACAGAAGTTATTTTTGGTTTACGTGTGTGTGTGTGTGTGTGTGTGTGTGTGTGTGTGTGTGTGTGTGTGTGTGTGTGTGTGTGTGTGTGTGTGTGTGTGTGTGTGTCTATGTATATATGTATGTATGTATATATTTATTTTGTTGACCGGGCTAGTCTAGCTGGATATATGTCCATTTTCAGTAGAGGCCCGGGGAGAAAAGTTCCAATGGTTATAACAAGTTAAACAGAGATAGGCAATACAATACTAAAATGTGAAGACAGAGATAGTTAATACACAATATACACAATATAATCGGAGCAAAAACCAAAAGTATAATAGACAAATGTCTTATAATTTTTTTTTTTTGTTACAATAGTCATACAGTATGTAAGAGATAACATATATCTATATAGATGTTATATAAAGGTAGACCTATCAAGGGTATAGGGAGGAGAGATTGTAAGAATTATGGAAGAAGAAAAGATAGAGAGGAAGCAGAGTTAATCTGGGTTGTTGCAGGAGCATAGCCAGTGTTTATTGAGATGAATTTTCAGTTGTCTTTTAAAAAGTGGGAGAGAGGACAAAGATAAGATATCAGAGGGTAGTTTGTTTTACATTTTTCCAACAGAGTTGGAAAAGAGACAGTCACCTGCAGAGTTATTGGGTTTGGTTATATTAATCAGTAGTTTGCTGGAAGAGCGTAAATGTTTCAGGTTATTGTATGGTGTGATGAGGTTAGAGAGTATAGGTATTTTAGTTGGTTGGTATAAGATCTTGTGAGCTATTAAGAACTGTTGAAGTATGAGTTGGTTTGGAAGTTCAAGCCAACCTAGTTGTCTTAGGTTCAGGCAGTGGTGAGTTCTAAATGGGGATCCTGTAGCAAATTTAGCAATATTATAGTAAGATGTTGATAGTTTCTTGAGGTTGTTTTTGGAGAGATTTGTGTATATGGGGGAAGCACATAGAAGAGTAGAGATGAGATGAGATCTGGCTAAGGTGGTCCTTGCTTCAAGTGTAAGGAAGGGTTTGATTCTGTAAAGGGATCCGATTTTTTTATTCACTAATTTTATTGTGTTGTTGATATGAGAGTCAAAGCTGAGATTATTGTCAATAGTTATTCCTAAAAGTTTAGTAGTTGAATCTGGAGAAATAAGAGTGCTATCAGCGGAAGTAAGAGTGAAGTTGAGTGGGGCAGATTTACGGGAAGGTGAGAATAATAGCAATTTGTTTTTTTTAGGGTAAAGGAATAGGCAACGGTCACAGAACCATTGTTCGACAGCGGTAAAAGCTTTTTGTGTGAGTGACTGGAGTTCAGTTTGTGAATTAGCAGTGCAGATTATAGTAGAATCATCTGCATATTGTATGCAGGTAGTGTTTGGGATAGCTGACTGGAGGTCATTAATAAAGATAGAAAATAGAAGGGGGCATATATATATATATATATATATATATATATATACATATATATATATATATATATATATATATGTATTTATGCACAAACACATATATATTTTATATATATATATATATATATATATATATATATATATATATGTGTGTGTGTGTGTGTGTTGTGTACATGTATGTGCATGTGTCTGTATATATGTATATAGGTTATGTTCTTGTCTTGTCATTTATTGGCTTTCCCCTTTCATATTAAAAAAAAAGGAGAGACTTCTCCTTTTGCTCAGTTGACCTTTTTCCCATTTCTTCTTTTCTGGTAGTTGTAGTGCTTGCTATTAGTCTTGTTTCTATTATTATTATTGTTATTATTATTATTTTTATTATTATTATTATTATGTTATTGCCTTTATAGTTGGTAATAGTGTAGCACTGTTTTTATGGGTGTTAGTCTTTCATTCTTTGACTATAGCCAAGAAACCATCAGGCTTCAAGAAATGCATGTCCTACAGCCACAAGATTGCTAATTCGGATGCTCTTCCAAAATGTGTGCACTGTTTGGGTGCAGACCACCTTAATTAATGAAGAATGTGATATTTGTACTGTATTACGCCAGTGGACCATTAGCAAACATTGTAGCAAATTGGTTTTGAAGGGACTTCTCCCAGCCCCAGCAGGAGACTCATTCCAGTTGTTATCCTCTGCTTACGGAGCCTCTCCATCTGCAAGGTCTTCAGACAGACATAAAGGAGTGAGAAAAGTAGTGACAAGCCCAGATAAAATGGCAAAAAGGCTAGGAAGGGCTCGTTTGACCGCTCCTCCTTTTCAGTGATCCCTTGACACCGATTCCAGAACTTTCAAAACTACTGAATCAGACTTTTTTTTTTTTCCTTTAGACACCTTTATTGGATTATCACCTGTGACATAAGCAAATTTACATTTATATAAAAGTAATCAAACTGTATTAAGGAGTTCACATTTGCAAACATTATACTTCATATACATCATATAACCTAAGCAACATTACATAAATTATTAAATCCCTGCCCTTTTTTTTTTCAAACAAGAAACATCTTTATTAAGCCATCACTTACGACATAGGCAAGCATACATTTATATAAATGAAAACAAACCACACCGACACAATCCTAGTTGCAAGTATTTTACATCACATACCATATTGACACACTCCCAGCTGCAAACATTGTACACCATTTATAATCTACCCAATCATTTTCAGTCAAACATTACATAACTCATTTAAATCCTGCCTTCTTTTAAACCTCATTCCTCCCCTTTAAGCATTCTTCCCACAATTCCCATTTTTCCTACATAGTTTGCGCCTACTCTTTTCTAAAGATCTCAGTTCCAGTTGTTTTATCTCTGTGACTATATCACTTTTTCTAGTACAGATGGTTTAGATTTTAATTTCTATTTTGCAGCAATTGCTTTTTTGGCAGCCACCATAATTAGATACAGCAAGGCCTTACCATGTCTATGCAATTCCAATTCTGTATCCTAGCTAAGAAAATCATCTCCCTTGTCACACCAATCTGTCCACCAAGCATCTACAGTAGTGCATCCTGCAGGGAATCCTTAAAGTCTACCAACTCACCCTGCTCCCAGAAAATATGCTCCCAATTCCCTCTTTCTTCTCTGTTACACTTCCAACATTTGTTGCCTACCTGAGGAAAAAATCTCTAGAGTCAACTTGGGGTATAAAATATCTGTGTAAACATTTTCAAGCACAAATCCTAAATTTTTTTAGATTTTGTTGCATATTTGGGAGACATACATATATCCTCCCATTGTTTCTTTGTGAATTGCTTTTCCAGTCTCTCTGCCCAATCCTTTCTAAACTTCTCTGATTGATTCTGATAGTTATCATCAGTATTTTATATGCTTTACTAATTTTTCCTTTATAATGGCAGTTTCTGTTCTAGATTTTACTAAAACCTCTACCACTGACGGTCTTTCATACAGGACCCCCCTATTTCTTTCTCTTTGCCTATACTCTGATATCAGTCCTTGATAGGGAAAGCAATCTCTAACCTGCAGTCCAAATAAATTCTTTGTGTCTTCCCATTCTATCATCTTTCCCTCTCTAGTTATTTACTCCTAATACCTCAGTTCCTTTGACAGCCTTCTCCAATAAATTTCATCCCCTGTTGCCTATTGTCTATGGGTCTATATTATGTTATTGAATACTTACAACACTGAACGTTATATGGCCGACACTATATGTTCAAAGTTGTAAATAGTCAAAAATTAAAGCGGAAATCTCCATATAGAAGATTTCCATTTACTGCACTGTAGTGTGATCTCGGAGTCAGTATATGTAAAGGTGGGGGTAAGTTTTTCTTTTTTTTTTTGTTTTATTTTCGATTATTTACAACTTTGAACATATGGTGTCGACCATATAACATTTGATGTTGTAAGTATTCAATAACGTAATATAGGCCCTTGTCTATATCCCTAACTGCAGTCATCCCTATCAGCAGAATCCCCTTTCTTCATTCCCGCCTTGGTCTAGTTCTTAGGATACTTTCTGCTATTTTACAGACATAATATTCTGTATGATTACTGTTATTCTCCTTAAAGGCCTGCATCCAAAATCCTAGTCTGTTCTTGAGCTTTCCCCCATTTCATCATCATTCCTTTCCACTTTGAATTATAGTTTTCTGCTTGTGCTATGTATAAGAGCCTTAACTGTATAGCTCTGAAATACCCCTTCAAATTGGGTAATCCCATTCCGTCCTGTTCTACTGGAAGAATCAGCTTATCTCTCTTGACTCTTGCCATCTTCCCCTCCCAGATAAAGTCCTTCAGCTCTTTATTAATTGCTATCCACAACTTCTCTGGTTGATTAAAATATGCCTGACTTGTGTATAAGACTAATGGGACTAAAAACATTTTAACTGCTTGTATCTTGCTGCCCATATACATATAACACAGCTTCCACTTTCTCAGTTTTTGTATTATCTTTTGTTTAGTCTGTTCTCACATATCTTTAGCTGCCACACCAGAATCATTTTAATCCATGCTCCTAAATACTTCATTTCTCATGTCCACATAAATATGGATATTGGTGAACCAATTCATGTCTGGGTATATAATTTACCGCTTTTGCCTTTGTTTTAGCTTCATTAATTTTGTATCCAGAGAAGATCTGAAATGTTTCAACATGTTTCACAACACTGTAATGTCTATTTCTGGTTCAGTCAGGTATAAAATAATATCATCTGCAAATAGAGGCAGCTTTTCTTGACTGCCATACCAATTATATCCTTGAATTTCTGAGTCCCTTGTTTTCTTTGCCAGTGGTTCTAAATATAATGCAAATAACAAAGGGGAACGAGGACACCTCTGCCTGTTTCCTCTACTTAAGCAGAAATTATCAGAGGGAACCTCACCCACTTTAATTTTTGCCTCCGATCCCTCATATATTCTCCTAATCAGCCTTATAATTTTTCAGGAAATGCAAATGCTTCTATTGCCCTGCTCATAAAGTCCCAGCTTACTCTGTCAAATGCTTTCTCTGCATCAAGATCCACCAACGGCAATGGTATTTTCTTGCATTCTGCTTCCCTCTGGATCATCATTGTTCTGTTAATGTTGTCAAATGTTTGCCACCCCTCCACAAAACCACATTGATCCATATCTATCAATTTTGCATTACGTTTGCCATTCTTTTAGCCATTATAGACGTGAACACTTTATAACAATGGTTTAGTATTGAAATGGGCCTGTATGAAGCTGGGTCTGATGGCTCTTTACCCTCTTTAGGTATTACAGGTACCATTGCTTTCTTCCAGGATGCGGGTACTTCTCCTCTTCTTAAAATGCTGTTAAACAAAATCTTCCAGATCTTTATCAGTTTGTTTTTTCCCTCCTAGCTTCCAAACTTCCACAAGATTACCATGTATTCCTGGGGATTTTCCTGTAGATTGGTTATACATCACAGTTTTTATCTCATCTCCTATCCTAACTGTTAGTAATTGAGCTTCATCTACCTCTAGCTTGGCATATTTAATTCTTCCATAAACATTAACATTTGTATCTTTTCTTGATTTCCATATTTTTTTGCTTTATACAGAATTTCATAGAATTTCCAAAATATTTCTAATACCTCTACAGGAACTCCTGTTACCTTCTTTGTTATAGGCTCCCTAAGGTTGTTAACAGCCCTTTCTACTTTCTGTTGCCTAAGTCGTCCTAAAAGTTTTTGTGCTGTTGTTATCAAAAAACATTTGCTTAACAGCAGTCTTTCTAAACTTGTATATATTTTCGAGGTAATCCCTTATTGTTTGCTTAGCATTCTGCAGTTGATCCTCTTCTTGTTCTGTGAGTATTCTGCAATACTTTAACATTTCTCAGTTCCTCTGAATAATTGTTGCTGCTTGTTAACCATAGCTCCCTTTATTTTATTTCCACCCTAATTTTAGACTACACCTTAATTTTATCCACCTCCCTAGCTATATTTTCAGGAGTATTTTCTGTTCTCTTGACTAGCTCCTGAATAGTCTCCACTAGCCATTCCTTAAATTCCTCTCTTTTCAACAGATAGATGGGAAAGCGTCAGTGTCTCATTTTTATTTCATTACCCTGTGTTTTTATTTTTGTTATTAATGGCGCATGATCTGAAATAGTTATTAGATGCATATCAAGACCTTCAATTAAATGCACATGTTCCTTTGAAATGTAATTCTGTCTAGTCTAGTCCAGTTTTTATCTCTTGGGGAATAATATGTAAACTCACTCTGTACTCTTGTTACTGAATTTGGATTTTCCATGCCAAATATTTTCATAAATTCTTTCAAAAATCTACCCTTCTTTGTTATACTTTCCTTTCTGCCCTTACCAGACACTTCACTGCTGCAAATCAAATTCTAGTCCTCACCTGTAATATTCATTGCTGAAAAATTATTATTTCTCCCAGAATTTTTTACTCAGGTTTTTATTTAACAAGTTAATAAATTAATACAATGTAATAATATTATGAATAATATAAATGAAGTTAATAACCAAGAACTAACATAAACTATATACAATATGTACAAATGCATGTAATAGGGATAAATATCACATTCATAGATAAAAAGTAATGAAAATTGTATAAACAAAATTTGATTTCTATTAAAAAGAGTCAGACTGTAGTTGTAAAATGTCAATCAAATATAGCACTTTCATCCAAAGATTGTTAACAAATGGATTTGGATGAATTCTGTGTTATTTAACTTTGGTTTCCTTATGTGTGATTTCCTTTAGAAATTCTCCCAGAATTTTTTTAAGCTCCATTATAGCAGTTTTAAGTGGAATATAAATACATGCCGATGTAATCCTCCTCACTTGCCAGTAGCCCCTTAGCACTACGGATCTGCCATTATTATCTTTTTTTATCCTTTTCTATCACTATTGGAGCTCCTCTTGCAATTAATACAAGTACTTCTCTTTTCCTTTGTCCCAGATATTCCGATGAATAACCACCCTGAAAACCTTTCTTTATCAAATTCACATGTTCAGTTATTTCCAAGAGTGTCTTCTGTATCATAACTATTTGCACTCTACAGTTTTAATATAGGTCACTGTTCTTTCTTTTTTGTATTTATCTCTGAGACCATTGACATTTAAAGACATTTCACTAAGCATCATTATATTAAAATGTTATTATTCCCACCATTTATGTACTTTTTGTGTTAAATGTCTGGTTCCTACTTTTGTGTTACATGCATACATTGTTTTGCAAGTTGAACCTTTATATAGTTGGTTCTTGTCATGTCTGTTTGAGCCTATGTCACATCTTACAAAACTTTTTGTTTTATTGACAGAAAAACAAACAACCCCCAATACTCCCTAAAACCTATTAATTTAACACTAATACACAAAACTATATACATCTTCAAATATTGAAGTTTTATCCTCCTAATAGGAACAAATGTCTCAAACGAGCATCCACACTCACAAACTTGAGTTCACCTAAAAGAAAGGTAATCCATGCTAAGACACATGGTGCAGCCTGTGCTTTTACTAAGTGCTAACTGGTTTTGTCTTATTTTTATACTTCTTCCAGATGGGAAAACACCTGAATGCTTTGAGAACATTATCTCCTAGCCAGTTTCTCTTTTCTTTTTTTCCCCAGCCAATCACTCTCCAACAGACTGTAACCAGTTTATCAGATTGTCTCCATGGAGACATTAGAACCAGACAGTTAGTTTCTCTTTATCAGATTGTTTCCATGGAGATATGAGGGCCAGATACAGAATTGCCACTAAGCACATATTCAGTTACTGGAAAAAGTCTCATAATATTCAATATTTTTTTTCATTTACTTGTTACTAAATAAATCTAAGGTCCTTAATCCAGTCGTTCCCTCATGTGAGAATGAGAAAAAGCACATTAATTTTTCTTTTTTCATGCTATTTTAACTAGTTTTTTTTACATTGCAGTGGCTACATTTTGTAAAACCACACAAGCAAAAAGAGAGAAGGGAGAATTAAAGGGAAAAAAAGAACAGCAGCACCTATTTACAACACCCATTGAAAATAGCATACAAAGGAAACTATACACCACAAAAACAGAACTATTAAAAATATATATTTTTTACTTACAGTTAACTTTCTCTCCTCTCTTCCCCTCACCAAAGCAGTTTTCCAAACATTAATGACATGAAGTAGGGCATATACTTAGTCCCCATAAGTCCAACAAATTCTGAAAAAGTCCAATGTTTCCAGATTTTCTTGTTCTGTAATATTTTGCAAATATAATTATTGCATTGTAATCACATATTAAGTTACAGGTTTTATTACTGTTCATCTCCATCTCCCAAATCTTGTTTCTGCTTCATTTCCAACGTACCCTCGATTCTTCTAGTCACCTCTTGTGCTCCCTTCCTTCTCTCCAACATTTTCTGGTAAGACAGTGGAAAAGGTTTGACAGGTATCTCTCTGTGGTCTTTATTACCAGAAGAACAAGAAGCATAATCTCCTTCTGTTTCACAGCTCACTTTTTGTTGGACAAACATTTGTATTTCCTCCTTAGCATGTACTTCATCAGAAAATGATTTTGTCCCTCCAGGGAAGAACACCTTGAAGACAGCTGGATACAGCAGTTTGAATCTCACACCTGAGTCTTGACATTCCCTGAATAATGGAATGAATTTACTCCTCTTCTCCCTGGTGTACAACGAGTAATCATTCTACACAAACACTCTGCTGTATCCCACTTTTAGTATTTTGCCCTTCTGCCACAGTTTTGTCAGAATAAACAACTTATGCTGGTAGGATTGCATGTTTACTATTAAAGGTCTAGGTTGCTTTCTAATAGCCAGGTTTAGAGCATACATATGATGTGCCCTTTCAACAAACAACAACTGCTGTGGAATACCAGTCCATTTGCTTATTTGTGGTTTCATAAAATTAATGCAATCTGTTCCCTCCAGCTTCTTGGTATAACCGAAAAGCTCAAGTTTTCCCTACGTGCTCTGTCCTCTAATTCTATTATTTTTTAAAGATCTCTTTCTGAACAGTCTCCTATTTAGCCAGCCTTTTCTTTATTTCAACATTTTAGCCTCTGATTTTTTCAGCTGTATCCCGTCATCTGAATATCTGTTTAAAGCTTCTTCCATTTTTTCCAGCCTTTTGCCCTTTGTATTGATATACTCTGTCAGTGTTTCATGTATTTTAAACAGGTATGTGTGCAGTTGCCTTATATCTTCCTGCATGTTACTGGAAGTCATGCCTGGAGGCTGCATTGCTTTTTGCTGAACAGCTGCAGAACATTCCCCAGTGTTTCTTCCTCAGTTTTTGTAACTG
Organism: Protopterus annectens; assembly: GCF_019279795.1. Lineage (NCBI taxonomy): Eukaryota > Metazoa > Chordata > Ceratodontiformes > Protopteridae > Protopterus > Protopterus annectens. The sequence goes on from NC_056725.1 coordinate 1,627,721,857, forward strand.
ATGTTTTCCATGGGCTTTGTATGTCTTTTTTTCCTGGCATCCAGGCAGTACACTTACTAGGCAGTTACTGAAATTTACCCATAAACACAAACGTCTACTGGCCTTCTCTGTTGAGTTTCTGTTTTCACATTGGGAGAGCTGGAGTTAAGGTATTACTCATTGTGCAGCCATCTTGAAAGTCCCATTAGATTTGACTTCTTCTTCAGATTGTGTAGTCATAGGAACCCAAACTCCACCTCTGCCAGAGCCAAAATTTTCTCTGGAGCTAGTCTCCTCTAGACTGTGCCCCCTTTCTTGCAGGAAATGCCTGTACACTGATCTTCCAGACCTCCTTTGACTTCTTCCTCTATTAGATCATTCCGGTCTACCAGAAGCTTGACAAAAGTAGATGTGGATAGGGTGATCTGGAAGTTCCTCAAAACCTAAATTCAGTTGGGGTTCTCCTGGCTCTAACCCCTGTTGGACCTGTGAGCTTTGGTATCCCCCATCCTGTGGTCACTCTTACCCCATCTGTCTTCTGGGTTCAGAAACCTTGGATCTGAGCTTCACCCAAAGATTGTCCTCATTGGATCCAAAGACTTGATCATCTCCCAGTCCAGCAATATCATTGCTCCATCTGGTTCCCAGTGACTTGGATCCAGATGGTTTTCAGAGTAAAAGCATCTGCACTGGATATGGGGGTGTACAGGATTGACTCTGGAGTTGTTGGAGTCTTCCCTTCCTCTTGGAACTTTGGCAAAAGATAGCTTGGCTCAAACATCATCCGCTGAGTAGATCCAGATTGGATATTGGATAAAAAAAATTTGATATCATTTCCTTTGATTGAAATACTTTTCATCAGTCTGTTTACCTCTGTAATGAACCTGCAGTCTGTGTGTGTGTATATTAAGCTTAGTTTGTTTACCTCTGTAATCTTCATGCAATCTATGTGTGTATATTAATCTTTGTGTAACATGTATTTAGGAGCTTTTAAGAGTATATTAAACATAGTTTGTTTACCTCTGTAATCTACATGCAATCTGTGTGTATATTAATCTTTGTGTAATATGTATTTAGGAGCTTTTCTCCCCAGGACTCCATTGAAAATGGGTTCATTAGGCCCAATGGACTATCCTGGTTAAACAACTGCAAATAAATAAATAAATAAAAATAAATACTGAGACCCACCTGGTTTGGATACCTTGGCTCCTACTGGAGTGATTGTGGGCTTCCCTAGGCTTCTGCTGTTGAGGAGGTTGAGAGAGCATTCTGTTTTTCTGGTGAGTGGACTGCCCTTACTTCCTCAGCTATGCCCATCCAGCAGCGAATAGCCCTGAGTCCTGATCTTGCCTTTCTTATCCCATCAGGGCAGCCAGTTCCATCAAGCCTTGAGATGGTCCTCATTCAGGGCTCCCCCTTCTGTCTTCTGAGTCCTCTCCAGAGCATCCCAGTGCAGAGGTTCTTCAAAACACATGTAAAGAGGAGGCATAACAAATCCCCACAGGAATCGCTCACTAAAAAAGACACTGATTTCGATGAAGGTGAATGGTCCCACAGATCATGACTTGTGGATGTCCCATTCGGGGAAATCCACAAACTCTTGAGACTTAAATGCAGTTAGTCCTCCGAAGCCATCTCCCAATAGGAATGAGTTTTTTCTCGAGGCCTTCAAATCTGACCCAGGTACTTTTTGGGTGCTCCAGCCTGTGGATGAGATGGTCAACTTAATCTCTAGGAGGGTGTAGAAGAAGCTGGATGTGCCCGAACCAATACCACATAAAACAAAAAGGTTTCTAGTTGCACCTAATGATCGCCTACTTTGGAGCAAGGGTCCAGTGGTTGATTTCATGGTCATAGTGGCAGCCATAAAGAAGGAGCTGGCTGGAGAGGTTCTCTGTTCATCCCCCAACAGGGAGTCTAGGACAGTGGACAGGTTTGTGAAGTGGGTTTATGCTTCAATTAACTTTGCTGTGATGGGGGTGCTGAATTACTTGGCATATGTAACAAGATTTCAGAGGGATTTGACCAAAGAGCTCTGCAACACTCCCTCAGGGTCTATAACTGCAAAAAGACATTGGACTCACAGCTGGCCACCCTACAATCCCTTTCCAGTTTCTTTGTGCACTTTATTTCAAATGCTACTAAAGGTGCATTAAGAGCTGCATATACAGGTATTACCATTAGCAGACATGTTTATATGAGCTTTTGTGACTTTGCAGAGCACCTCAAGACATCATTTGTGAATGCTCCTTTTGATGCTTTGACTCTTTTTTTGGACTGAACATCAAAGGCACGCTCTTCAGGAGTGAACAAAATGGGATTACCCTTTCTGCAATTGGAATACAGTTTTCTTCTCCACAGATGGTCCTTCTCCAGGAACCAGAAGGAAGGTAAAAAACTGTGGTTCCAAAAGACTTGAGTTCTCTCTGGACATTCCTGGAGATATACCCTTCTGCTACAGAGGTGGGAATTCCAATGGTGGATGTCACCCTCACAGCAGAGGAGGCTTACAGAATTAAGGCTCCAGGGGTCCTTTCTGTGAGAGACCTTATCAGTGCTCCTGAAGGGTTGCTGGACTGCCTCAGTCTGGAGGCAGTTGGAGCATGCTTGTCTCAGCACCCAGAAGTTTGGAGAGCCATCAGTGGATTTGCATGGGTACGGAAAATTATAACCAGAGGCCACTCTATCAGCTTTATTTGTTCCCTCTTGTGTTAAAGAAACTTCTCAACATTCCACCCTCTCAAAGAAAAGCAGCTGCTGCAGAAATAAAAAGTTGCTAGACAAGCAAGTCATCCAGGAGGACCCACCATAGCAACATGAATATGGAACTTAGTCAAGAGTCTTTTTGGTGCCAAAAAAGAACAATGACCTCAGGCCAGTTTTGGACTTCAGACATCTCAATCAGTATGTCGCAGACATGAAGTCCCTGATGATCACAGTTCAGACCATCCTTCCCTTATTGAGGAGGAATGACTAGATATGCTCAATAGACTTTCAAAAAGCATATTACCACATTATGATGAACAAGCGATCCAGAAGATTTCTCTGCTTCTGTCTGGGAGTTGGTCATTTTCACTTCAGAGCCCTGCCCTTTGGTCTCACCAGAGCACCCCCCCGCCCCAGGTGTTCACCAAGTGTATGGGAGTGTTTGCAGTTCATCTCAGACTGCAAGGGTTTTGAGTGTTCCCTTACCTACCATATTTCTCCATAAGTAAGACCTAACCAAAGAATAAGGCCCAACATGGTTTTCCAGGGAGGTCGTGATATAATCCCTACCTCAAAAATAAGCCCTAGTTAAGATCGCCAACAACACTCGACAGACGTGTTGAATTATAAGACACCTGTTGACTAAGGTTGTCGTACTCTTCTCACCATTTTCAGACCATTCAGACACCCATCTTCTTCTCTTTGCAGAAAGTCCTAAGATTCTTTCCCCGGGAGTCCTCCACAATTCTTACTGTAATCCTAATCCTCACTCACACTTGACGTTTGAGATCCTTGGCCCATAATCACTGGCAAGTGTACTTTGGTCAAAGTACAGACAACGGACATAAAACGTGCGCACTTGATAATGAACAGGTTTGGTTGTGTCTTCTTAACTGTCACATTTTTGTTGCCACTTCTGTCTCGTAAGTCTTCAATTAACATCTCCAGATAAGATGAGTGCAAAAAGAAAGAGCTATTCCATTGAGTACAAGAAAGGAATCATGGAGGTCCAAAAATGGCAAGCAGAGTATGATAACCTCAGTCAACAGGTGGACAAGGGAAATGCTAAGAAGTGCAAGTGTGGATCAGGTCAGCAACCATTATTTCCTGAGCTGGAAGACATCATCTGTGAATGGATTGCTAACAGGAGTGCAAAGGCTTTGGTTGTGCGCAGGGCTGATATTGAAGCATTTGCCCTTGCAATGGCACCACAGTTAGAAGTATCTCCAGAAGAATTCAAAGCATCACAACATTGGCTGGATGGCTTCTTTCAGCGAATTGAACTGTCTCTAAAAAGAGCGACAACAGTGTTCAAGATGGAAGATACTGAAGTTATTAAACGTGCACTTGCATCGAAGTCCTTTGTTGATGGCATCGACTTTTCTAAATACCAACTCTCCAACATGATTGCTATGGATGAAACTGCAGTGTTTATGGGCCAAAGATCTCAAACAACAATTGATCAGAGGGGTGCCGCGTGCATTCCCTCCACTGGTTATGAAAGTGCACGTGTTACCTGTATTTTGGCACTTTGTCTAGATGGAAAGAAAACCCCACCTCAAATCATTAGTAAGGGCAAGAAAGATAAGATTGAATGAGTTTCGGGCATTTACATTCTTGAAACCAAAAACACCTGGTGCACGCAAGCAGTTATAATGAAGTGGGTTGATGTAATGCTACTACTTGTTTTGCGAGGTGGCGAAAGAGGTCTGCTAGTCTGGGATTCAGCCAGCACTCACCGCACTAAAGACATGAAGAACTTCCTTGCACAGAGAAGAATAGAGCAAATAATGATTCCCGCAGGAATGACTCCCTATCTCCAAACTCCTGATATTGCAACAAACAAGCCATTCAAGGACAATTTGCGCATGGAACTCAATGACTACATTGAAAACAGAATGGAGAGAAATCAGCGTGGAAACTTTGCGAAGCCTAGCCTGCAAGAGGTCATAACTTGGGTGAAGAATTCATGGGATAAAATCACTGGCAGCTGTGTTGCCAATGCACTACGAGCAGGTTATATGGGCAAGCAGTGCTCATTTAAGGAGAGCTCAATTGCTGGGCATGACAGATTGGGGCCATTAGTTCTACAGGAAATGGAGGCGCAAGAAATTCAGGCTGGAATTCGGGGGTTGGAGACTTATGATAAAGTTCCAGAAGAAGATGACATGACTGTATTTGAATAACTTTTCCATTATCGGGGCAACAAAATGGATTGCTTCTGCTTTCAGCTGCCAGCAAGCTCTTGTCAGTTTTTTGACTTTATTGTATTAAGGTAACGTTTCATTATCAAGAGGTAATTACAAAGTAAGGTCACTAGTTCCCAGACTTCATTTTTATGACTTTCTGTCATTCTTCTCATGGTTTGGGTAAGGAATAAAGAAAGCATCACCACTCAGAAAGTGGCAGCTATTCACCTGTTTTATTCCCCTCCTCCAATACATATGTATTGAGATTTTTCTGCACTTTCTGTTAAGCATGAAATATTGCACTGTGAAAGCCAAGGTGTAGATATTCTGAAGTTGAAATGTTTGTTACACTGTTTATGTAGAATTCTCACACAACTGTTAACACGCTACCTAGAACTGTTGCCCAATAACAGAAAAGTACCAAGTAAATGTCAATTTGTGTACATGAATAAATGTCGATTTTTGTACTTGAATAAATGTTGATTTGTGTACATGAATAAATGTCGATTTTTGTACATGGATAAATGAATAAATGTAGATTGTTGTACGGGGGGGGGGTAAATAAGGCATCCCCTGATAAAAAGCCCTAATGCGTATTTAGGCGGGGGAAAAAGTATAAGACCTGTTCTTATTTTCGGGGAAATATGGTAAATGACTGGCTCATAACTGCTCCTACCAGGACTGTTTCTTATTCATGCTAGACTACTTGCTCAGCATTTGCTCCCTATTAAGTATCACAGTGAATTTAGGCAAATCCCAATTTCTCCTGGTCCAGACATGAGAATTCATACTTGTTCATCTAGTTACCATAAGCTAGATGGCAAAAATTCCAAAGCACAGATTGTCCAACCTACAAAACCAGGCACTAAATGTTCTACCTTGTCATATGACACCAGCCAGATGTATTCTTCAGCCACTAGGATTTATGACTGCCTCCATCACCTTTGTTCCCCTAGCCAGATAACATATGAGGGATTTACATTGAATACTTTCAGTACAGTGGTCTATCAGGTACAAACCTATGAGTTTTTGAGTTTGCAGAACGCACGTATGATAGTGAATTCCATCCCCCAATGTATCTCAAGGTCACCAATTTGTCTAACCCCCTTCCCAAATCCACAGTGACCATGGATGCTTCCCAGCTTGGATGGGGGCATTACTTGGCAAAGTCTGTCTAAGTTACGTGGTCCCCTTCTGAGGCCAGTCTTCACATCAGTGTTCTACAGATGATGTCAGTTCTCCTAACACTGAAGGCCTTTTCAGGACATTCTACTTCTGGGGTTGATTTCTATATAGACAGACAATATGCCGGTAGTCTGGTACATCAGCAAACAGGGGGAACTTGTTTCTATTCATTATGTCAAAAGCAATAAGAGTGTGGTAGTGGACAATATCTTCTAATTGCTTTCTAACAGCAATGCATATCCCAGGGAAATCCAGTGTTTTGGTGAACAAGTTGAGCAGGTTTGTTCTGCTACCTCAGGAGTGGTCCTTCAGTCCAAGAGTGACAGAGCAGATTTTCCGTTGTTGGGGACATACATGTTGCAGTCTATTTGCTTCCTTCCACAACATCAAGTGCAACAGTTTTTTGCCCTGATGGCCCAGGAAGGGAGTCACCAAGGGGACCCTCTGACCCACATTTGGCTTTTGGACTCCTGAATGCCTTTCCCCTTACCCGTCATCCCAAAATTTCTGTAGAAAGCATCAGAGAGGAAGGTCACAGTCATTCTCATTGTCCCTTTTTGGCCTTGACAGGTGTGGGTTCCTTCTTCTGGCATAATTTGATACACCCCCTTGGGTGTGGGACCCCAATCCAGATCTTCTCTCTTGCCTGTCTGGAATGCCTCATCTGGGCATTCAGGCCCACAAGTTAACCAATTGATCTGAAGTAGGAGAATTCATTTGTCAGCAACCTGTGGGTATGGATCCGATATCGGATCCGAACCGGCATGGTTTATCCAGCTATGGATCCGAGCTCCTAGCTCCTCCCCTCACCCATAATGCCCTGCTCTCCCTACATGACCTCAGATCTAGTTTGCCGCGTTCATGGTGACAGCCTAGATTTCGAGCTCCATAAGCTAAGTGGTTTTTCAGTATTTTATAAGGGATATTTCTGGTTGAAAATACTTTAACTGTGTGAAAGTGTTAGGTTCCCTTTCTATATATATTATTTTTGGGTTAAGTTAACTTAATTTTGTGTACCCTCCCCTCTCTGGCGCGTAGCTAGTGTGAGTGTGTGTTTTCTTTGGGGCCTTCGGTGTGTGTGTTAGTTTTTTCTTTAAAAAAAAAAAAAAAGATAGTATGTCTGAGGCCCCAAAGGCAATCTTCTCAAAATGCTCTGAGTGTGGCCATAAGCTATCCCCTGCTGATGGCCACACTCGGTGCGTTTGATGCCTTGGGGTTGAACACCTCACTTCTGGGTGTTCAATCTGTGCAGGGTTCAACCCCAGGGCATTGAAGGAGCGAAGGTCGAAGCTGGTCTTGGCGGGTCTCTTACCCCTGGACTCGGCTTCGGCCCCCGCCCCATTGGTATTGACTGCTCTGGCGGTTACTGCCTTGCCTGCTCCCCCTCCTCCTCCCGGGATTCAAACTCCCTCTACGGGTTCGGAGGAGAGGGAAGCCAGGAAGAAGGACCGGAGAGAGAAACACCACAAGCGGCGGGCCGAGACCTCCGTCTGGGTACCCGCCCTAAGCTTCTCCTCCGGCCTCTCTCTGCTGGTTCTCAAAACTCCTCCTCAGCTCCGGTCCCCATGTTTTCACGGCCTGATGAGGGAGACCCGACCTTTCGAGGCTATCGAAATCAAGGCCTACCTCAGAACAGTTTGATATACCTACAGCCTTCATGTTGATCTGGACCGGATGATGCGAAGGTTCATCCAGGCCCAGATGCAGATGGGAGTGCCTGCCTCCCCTGGGAACATTGCCATCTAAAATTTCAAGCCCATAGCTCCTTCTTACTGTACTAGTGCCGGATCCGACCCTGCCCTAGAGTTTGTCGGATGCCTTGGCCCGAGCTTCGGATCCGAGGGACTCAGTGTGCCTTCGGTGCCGTCTGTGTCGGAGCGCACTGCTCCCTCAGATCCGAGGGGCTCGGTGCCGGCTCCGATCCACTCCTCGGATCCGAGGGGGAGCCGACTTTCGGATCCTTTGGTCGAGGCTGGCTCCCCCTCGGCTTTTGATGTAGTGGAGAGGGCTCTGTTGAGGGCATCCGGACCCCCGGCCCTTGCTTCGGCTCCGTCCCGCACTCCATCTGCTCTGGGTCAGGCTTCTGTCACCCGGCCACTGGGACAGCCCGTTTCATTGCCCCAAGCAGTTCCTTTGGAACTGGACACCGCTGGCGAGGGCTCCTCGGACAGCCCCCCCCGAGGAAGCACCTCGCAAGCACACGTGTAAGAGGAGGCACATAGACTCCCCCGAGTCTTTAACTGAAGACACGGACTTGGAGGAAGGGGAAGGCTCCCCAAGATCACTCCCTGAGGATGTCTCCTTTGGAGACATCATGGAAATATTACGTATAAGAGGTGGGTGTTCTGCCCCAAAGTCTTCCTCGGATGAGTCCTTGTTCTTGGAGGCATTTGAAGCGGGCCCGTCTACCTCTTGGGTGTCCCCTCCTGCCGACCCCCTGGTGGACCTCATTACCACCAGGGCGTGGAAGGAACCGGACACCGTGGAGCCAATCCCCAAGAGGCCGGACAGGACTCTTAGCCCTCCTGCTGACCGTGCCTACTGGAGCAAGGGACCCCCGGTAGATGCCATGTTGTCGGCAGCAGCCACTAAGAGGGAACTCGCTCAGGAGAGTCCCTCAGTCCATCCCCCGAGCAAGGAGTCTCGGATGATGGACCGCTTGGGGAAGCGAATGTTTAGTTCAGTGACCTTCTCAGTGAGGGCGCTCAACTATTTGGCACATGTCATTAGGATGCAGCGCGATCTTATCAAGGAATACGCTGCATCCCCACCCATAGTCCATGTCGGAGGAGGACAAACGTTTGCACTCCACCCGTATGGCCACTCTTCGTTCCGTGACCAATACCTCTATGCGGTTACTTTCCCATGCTACCGAGGGAGCTGCTAGAGCTGCAGGAGTGGGCCTAGTGACAAGACGCCAGGCTTGGCTCCGCCATTGCGATTTCACGGAGCCCTTCAAGGCGTCATTCGCGAACGTCCCCTTTGACGGTTCTGCCCTTCTTGGCAAGACGGTTCGCGACACCTTGGTCCAGAGCGAGAAGGACGGGAAGACGCTGTCTGCCGTCGTAGTCCGCTTCTCTGTGCCCCAGAGGTCCTACTCTAGGAACCAAAAGGGCCAGAAGAAGATGTGGTTCTGGAAGTCACAGCAATCCCAACCCGGACAACCAGTCCTTCCGCGGCAGAGGACGACAAGGAGGACGCCGCCCTAGGGGCAGAGGGGCTCCCAGGAATTTTGGGTCCAGAGAACCTTTCTCTGAATGGCCCACGCAGCAACCCTGAGGGGTTGCCGACTGCTCCACTCTGGAGGCAGTCGGGGGACGTTTTTCGGAGCACCTAGCGGCATGGGAGTCCATTACATCAGACCGCTGGGTTCTCCAGATTATATCCAGAGGCTACAAAATCCCATTTCTTCACATCCCAAAATTAAAATCCCTCCCCGATGTTCCACCCGATCAGAGGGAGGCAGCTTCAGCAGAAATTGGCCATCTGCTGAAAAAAAGAGCCATCCAGCCCGTCCCCCCAGACCAGATCGGATCAGGGTTCTACTCCAGGTTCTTTTTAGTGCCAAAAAAGACGAGGGACCTAAGACCCATTCTGGACCTGTCCCTATTAAACCTGGCAGTTCCCAAGGAGAAGTTTCGGATGGTTACTCTACAATCCATCCTCCCCCTTCTAGGGGAGAATCACTGGATGTGCTCTATAGACCTCAAGGATGCGTACTACCACATATTAATGGACAGACGATCCAGGAGGTTTCTTCGCTTCCGGCTGGGAGCCAGTCACTACCAGTTCAGGGTCCTTCCCTTTGGTCTCACCACAGCCCCCAGGGTGTTCACCAAAGTATTAGCAGTGGTTGTGGCCCACCTGAGGCTTCAGGGGGTGCAGGTCTTTCCATACCTGGACGACTGGATTCTCACCGCCCCAACAAGGCATCTACTATCCTTGGCAAGAGACTCTTTTCTTCGCCTAGCTCCCTGGCTAGGCATCACAGTAAACATAGAAAAGTCCAACCTGGTCCCTACTCAGTTAATAGAATTTATAGGAGCCAGGTTAGACACGAGGAATTTAAGGGCCTTTCTCACAACCGACAGAGTTCGGAATCTGCGACTTCAGGTGCGGGCCATCTTCCACTCCAGCTCGGTTCCTGCGGAATTGGTCCTGAGGGAACTAGGGTCTATGGCGGCAGCGATTTCTCCTCTTCCGCTCGCCCGCTTGAACATGCGGGTACTTCAGTGGACACTTCAGGTGCAATGGTCATTTCTCTCTCTCCCCCTGCATCACCCCATTGCAGTCAGCAAGGCTTGCAAGCGGTCTCTCTTGTGGTGGCTCCATTCCCCGGATCTCCACAGAGGCCGCCCTTTTTGTGCATCTCCCCCTCTCGCCACAGTGACCACGGACGCTTCCCGCCTCGGGTGGGGGGGGCATTTTGCGGGCCAGACGGTCCAAGGCACGTGGAATGACTCAGAGACCTCCCTGCATATCAATGTTCTGGAAATGAGGGCGGTGCTCTTGGCGTTGCAAGCACTTCAAGCCTTCCTTCCCCTGGGAACAATTGCGATTCAGTCAGACAACATGTTGGTGGTCTGGTACATCAACAAACAGGGGGGAACCAGGTCTTACCCTTTATGTCGAGAAGCCATGAGAGTGTGGGAATGGGCGATCTCCACCAACCGCTTTCTCATCGCAACGCATATTCCGGGTCGGTCCAACATCCTTGCGGACAAGCTCAGTCGCACCATTCTCTCCCCGTACGAGTGGTCTCTCAATGCTCAAGTAGCGGAATGTATCTTCGCACAGTGGGGGACTCCCTGTTGCGATCTCTTTGCTTCTCCCTTAAACGCCAAGTGCGACAGTTTTTTGGCTCTAATCCCACCTCCAGGGGATTCCCCGAGAGATGCTCTGGTGCATGCTTGGCCTCCCGGTCTTCTTTACGCATACCCCCCTCTGCCTCTGATGCTCCAGGTGCTTCAGAAAGCCTCTCGGTTGGGGTGCAGAATGATCCTCATTGCCCCATTCTGGCCTCGACAGATATGGTTCCCTTACCTAAGGTCTCATTCAGTGAATCCACTTTGGATTCTAGATCCCATTCTGGATCTGATATCACACCCATCGAACCTACCAACTCCGAACCTGGACAACCTGAAGCTGACTGCTTGGCTGCTCCAGTTTCACTCCTAATCAGGACTCCCGGTATCTCGTCCCCAGTTAAGGCCATTCTGGTAGCGGCTCATAAACCCTCTACCAGAAAAATTTACCGCAGTAAATGGAAGCGTTTCTCCATTTGGGCGGAGCGGCAAGATCTAGACCCCTTCACAGTTCCCCTGCCTTTGGTTCTAGACTTTCTTACTACTCTCTTTAATGATGGCGCCAGTAGTTCTACGGTCAAAGTTCAGCTAGCGGCCATTTCTCATTACCATGTTGGTCATGACTCTGGGCCTCTTATGTCTGCCAGGTTATGTAAAATCTTCCTAAAATGCACCTTTTTGCTCAGACCCCCTGTCAAAGAGACGGTTCCCCCGTGGGATCTTTCTTTGGTTCTTCAGGCCTTGACCGTTCCCCCCTTCGAACCTGCGGCCACAGTAGATCTAAAATTCTTGTCTCTTAAGACTGCCTTTTTAGTAGCCATTACTTCAGCTAAGAGAGTTTCTGAACTTCAGGCCCTGTCCATGAAACCGCCTTATCTGGTCTTCCATTCGGACCGGGTTTGCCTCAGGATCAATCCCTCCTTTCTTCCTAAGGTTGCTTCGGAAGCGAACATTAATCAGTCCATCAACCTCCCTGTTTTCTTTCCTAAGTATCAGAACAAAGGTAAATACAAGCTGCATTCCTTGGATGTTCACAGGCAGCTTCGTTTTTATCTTAACAGGACAGCTGGTCATAGGCAATCCGACCAATTGTTCATTTCCTTTGCCAAATTCAATCTGGGTAAGCCAATTTCCAAAGTTTCCTTGTCACGCTGGATTTCTCAGTGTATTCTGTTAGCGTACCAAGCTTCTGGGAGGCCCGCACCGGAGGGAGTCCATGCTCATTCGACCCGGTCTGTTTCTACCTCAGTGGCCTTTAAGTCTAGGGTTCTTCTGGTTCCTCTGGATGACATTTGTTCAGCAGCCACTTGGGCTTCATCTCATACCTTTATTTCTCATTACAAGCTGGACATCACGTCTAGAGGTAGAGCATCCTTTGGCTCCGTGGTGCTCCGGAATATCCTTCCATGATGGCCGCCCAAGATTCAGGTAGCTGGGGACTCTGTCCCACAGGTTGCTGACAAATGAATTCTCCTACTTCAGATTTAGAAGTTATGTACTTACCATAACGTTCCATCTGAGTAGGTGGATTCATTTGTCTGCAACCATCCCGCCCTCCTATCCCCCTGGCCTTGTCAGTTTCCTGCATAGGGTGTGTTACCCTTTGGTTAGGGTAGTTGGTGCAGGGCAAACTCGATCTGAGGTCATGTAGGGAGAGCAGGGCATTATGGGTGAGGGGAGGAGCTAGGAGCTCGGATCCATAGCTGGATAAACCATGCCGGTTCGGATCCGATATCGGATCCATACCCACAGGTTGCAGACAAATGAATCCACCTACTCAGATGGAACGTTATGGTAAGTACATAACTTCTAATTTTCTCCACTCCCAGTGATGGCTAGGCAATCCAGGCTTTCCTCACCAGTGATCTACATTCCATCTCAAAGACCATCTGCCAGAAAAAATTCTGAATGTAAGTGAAACAGATTTTTATTGGGCCTCTCAACAGAATGTAGACTCTTTTTTGCCTCCTGTTCTAGTTGTCTTTGATTTTCCATTTTTCATGATGGGGCCAGCTACTCTACTAAAAGGTTCAGTTAGCATCTTTCTCAAGTTTTCAAATTGGAGAAAATCAGCCAACATTAGCTTCTCTTAGATTATCCAAATCTTTCTTAAGGGGTGCAGCTGATGTTGTCCTTTTCATTCTTCCTCACCAATGGGTTCAGATCCGATCCTCGGATCTGACTCAGCTGCATACACAAGCATTTGGATCCTGTTCTCGAGCTCCCTCTCTACCCATAATGCTCTATTCTCTCCCCAACACCTCAGGTCTCATTTGCTGCTATCGTGGTTAGACATAGGTTCTCCTCTTGAGCATAGTAAGCAGCTGTTTACTTGTAATTTTTACAGTTATACTTTATTTTCCTAAAACTTATAGTTTTTCTGACCTATTCCTCCCTCTAGAGCTTTTTGTTGGCATTAGGATTTCTTCTGTCTTTACTCTTAACTTCTACCCAGCTTGAGTAGTCTTAGTGCCATTGTTGGTGCCTTCCTTTCCTTACCTTTTTAGGTATTCTCTGATTTACTATAGTTTATATTTCTTTTCCCTACTTCATTTCTTAAAACCTGTTTGTTATTTAAAAAAAATGTTATTTAATTTCTTGTTTATGCCGTGTTTTTCTGATTGACCATGTTAGAGAAACAAACTATCTTCAAAAAGTGAACTTCTTGTGGGCATAAGATCCCAAACTCAGATGCCCACAAGAAGTGTGTGCATTGCCTAGGACCTGGGCATCTTCACACAGCTTGTCCCATTTGTGCCACCTTTAATCCCAGGGCATTATCAGACAGACACAATAAACTGATTTTAAAAGGGTTGCTTCATGCTTCTGGGGCTCATACCCCTTCAAAAACATCCAAATCAGTTTATTCAGACAGGAAGAGATCTCCTCAGAATTCTCCAAGGGCTTCTTCAGAGCTGCTGGACAAGATTAGAAAAGTTTTGGATCCGACCACCTCAGATCAGAAACCACTTGGGATGTCCTTGGATCCAAAACCTTCACTAAATCTGAAAGGTTTGGCTCCTATTGTCATTTTACCCTTGCCATCTACTTCATTTTCGGATCCTAAGTGCTTGGATCTGAGATCTACTTCAAGTTTCAGAAGCCATACACCAGAGTATGCACTGAAACCTGTATCACCTCTTCTGGCAACTCAACTTTTTCAGACTCCGGAGAAACACTCTAGACTCTCATCCACAGCGCCTTTCAGATAATCTAGGAGTTTGTTAAAGGTAGATGTGGATAGGATGATGCAGTAATTTTTCAGGGCTCAGATCCAGATGTGGGGCTTGTCAGCTCTGTCCACTCCTGGATCCATGAGAGCACCTGCTATGTCCATTCTCTCCTTCTCTGATCCGACCTTTGGTTTCGGAGGATATGAAATCCCCGAGAGGTTCGACGTCAGATCCAAGGAAAGAACCTTCTTTGCCTTTGATGGTGCCCCTGACTGGTTCTGCTCCCATACCCTCAGATCAGAGCAGGTCTCAGATCCGAGAGGTTGTTGTTGGGTCCAAGGGGTTGGGTTTGGCTCCAAATTTGTCAGATCCATCCCTTCCTCTCAGAGCCTCAACCCTGGACAGCTCGGACCTGATTTTCCCCTTGAGCCTCAGATCCAAGGGTGGCCCCGACTTACATTCCTAAGAGACTTCAGTTCCCAATGATGGGGAGAGTGGTTTCCCTTGGTCCTTTGGGGGTTTGAGGTGGTAGAAAGGGCTTTCTCTCTTCAGAGGAAACCATCCTCTCTTGTCTTGGATCCTGCCCATCTCCCATCTTTGATTCTGAGATCTGAGCCCATCAGACCTATTCCACAGGGACTGCTAGTTCCGGGAAGTCTCCAGACAGTTCCTCTCGAGGAACCCCCCCCCCCCTTCTGATGCATCTCCCGAACACCCTATGGAGGAGGTTCCTCAGTAGAAGAAGTGTAAGAGGAGGCATATAGACTCACTCGGGGAGTCTGTTACAGAAGACACTGATTTCATGAGGGAGAAGGATTCCCCAGATTGCCACCCGATAACATCTCCTTTGGAGATATCGTCAAAGTCCTCAAACAGAAGGGTGGCTGGTCTTCCCAATTTCCTTCTTGTAAAGAATCAGTGTTTCTGGAGGCTTTCGGTTCTGGACCATCTATGTCTTGGGTGACCCACCCCCCAGCAGGTGAATTGACTGACTCGTTTTTCCAATGGGCTTGTAAGGAACTGGACACTGTCAAACTTATTCCAAATGCTTGGACAAATTTCTTGTCCCTTCTGCTGATAGACCCCACTGGAGCAAGGGAGACAGCTGTGACACTGAGGGGTTAGTATATCTTGCCTTATGTGGAAAATGTAATGCTTTTTATGTGGGGAAAACGGAGAGAACACTAAAAAGAAGAATATACGAACACATTTATGACATATCTAAAGGTAAAGAAACAAGTGCGTTATTTAAACACTCTAGAGTATGTGTAGGTTACAAATTCTTCTTTTTAGTTTTGGAGCAGATCAAGAATGACATTATGGGTGGCCCATGGGAAGAAAGAATAGAGTGTAAAGAATTATGGTGGCAAGTAACCCTGGAAGCGGGAAAATTCCCAGGATTAAATGATTACCTTTCTATTTTGCCACTATTAAAGATAAGGGCTACAAAAATGTAAAGAAGAAAAAACATTAATGTAATATTTTTTTATGACAATAGATGGTGCTGTTCCCTTACATTTTGTATTAGTAAAGAAAGGAATCGTATAAACATTGCACTTATAAGCACTTTATTCCTTAAAAGATTTGTTCTTCTATTTTTAATAATATTTAAGGTTGATGTTTTTAAAGTATTTAATGTAATAAAATTAGCATGATTTTAATAGTATTTTTAAAGATAGTAATTATTTAAGCTGAATCCACAAGAATAGAATGTAATTGTAGTAATAAATATTTATGAGCCCACGTAGGGAATGATTTGTGTATTTGAAATGAAATTAAGGGATTTCATTGGTTTATTATTTTAAAAGGTGTATAAATGCAATTAAGGTAATTAATTAATTCATCTGATGAAGTCTGAACTGTGTGGACGAAAACGCATGGTTGTATTCAAGGCGTTCATGTGGTTTTTTATTTGCGTGGAGAATAAAGTGAATTTATTATTATTCAGTTCGTACTTGCTGTCTCCGTAATTGCAGCATTTCTTTTGATATTATTAGTGACTTTCGAGTGCTTCCACTTGTTTGTTTATTAGTTTCTTTTGTGGAGAGATTATGGAGAGAGTTTCCCCGATGAACGTTAAGGGGCAGGACGAACTGGGCCAATCGCGTAAGCTTATTGGCCAGTTAACTGAGCTCATTGATCTTCTTACTCCGTTGTGCCATACCTTGGTGGGGTCTAATCTTAATATTTTGGAAGCTACAGGAAGCGGAACCGAAAGGTGTTCTATGCACAAGCATAAAAGGAAAAGGGAGCTTATTGGCAGTCATTTTGAAGCCGGCGACCCGAACGAACCGAATGGTGGAACTTTTAACCCAGAAGACACACCAAGGATTTTGTGTAACAATGCTGCTGAAATTTTGGGTGCTGAATCAATGGATGGTACCCATACTGGTTCTTTATCTAAACGACCGATTTTGAACTTGGTTAATTCAGGTACTTTGTTTGACAAACAACATAAAGAGACTACTGAATGGCTTAAAGTAAATTATTGTTTTAAAATGGATAATGGAGTCCCTCAGGGACCTCCAAATACTGATTCTTTTTCTATGAAAATGGACAAAATCTCTAAATTGATGTTGAAATATAGAACTTTATGTATAGAAAATGCATATCTTTTAGAGTGTATTAATAAGAATATTGTCCCGAAGGGACTCGGAGTGTACAAATATCCCAATAATGTGCAAGTGGGCTCGGACTTCCATAAAGAATTATTGGAAGTTTTTAATAACTGTGGATTAGATGTTTTAAAACTAATTATTAAGGAGAACATTAGAAATCAGGATTTGTTACAGAAAGAAATTGATGAATTAGATAAATATATAAAGGAAGATTTAATTTTCAGTATAAAGGAAGAAAAGGATAAATATTATAAAATAAGAAATGAAATAGATATTAAATGCAATGGTTTAATTGATAGGAAAGTAAATAAACTAAAGAGAGATATACAAGAATATGAAAATAATATCAGTTATCCCAAACCACCTTTTTCTAATAGGGATGGTTATGGATTGAATAAAAGGGTGAAAAACAATAATTATGTTTAAAAAAGGTTTGATACATGGAATAATGATGAGTATGATTTAGATTTCCCACCATTAGTTAGGGAGGATAATACTACTTACAGGGAAGTCAATGGGAGGGGAAATTTTCAAATGAGGGGGGGGAGAAGAGGGAGGGGGAGATATTAGATATATATATACCCCTGTCCCTAGTCAATTGATCCCTCAACAAGAAGTATTGGTAGAGGGATTTAGAAACACCTATGATGGTTTTTCTATAAATAATTTTAGTAACATTCCATTGACTAAGGAATATTTTAGTCTCCTGAGTAAGGGACTCAAATATATTCCATATGTTAAGGGTGACTTAACCAGAACTATTTTAGATATAAAAATGTTTTTAAGAAAAATTAACTTAGAAATGTTATTTTCCAAAAATATAATAAATAATACAACCTATAACCATAAAGGGTTAGTACGTAGATCTACATATAATCCCCCGATACACCCCCAATTAAAAAATTTTGAACTTATTTTGGAAAAAGAAGTGAGAAACATGGATAAGAAAATTAAATATAAAGCTAATCTTAGTAAAGATGAGAAAATAATTCTGGATGAAATGACAGCTAATCCCAGAATACGTGTCATGAAACCAGATAAAGGTGGGGGGATTGTGATTATGGATATAATACATTATGAGGGAAAAATGAACCAAATATTAAGGGATGAAAACAAATATGTTTGTGTTTCTAAAAATGAAGTGTATTTGGCATATAATAAAATTGATATAGCATTGTGAGATATGTTATATGAAGGTGTTATTGATAAAAAGATGTATGCCTATTTGTATGTAGAGAAACCTAAAATCCCTATTATCTTTGGAATACCCAAAATTCATAAAAATTCTGAAGACCCCCCACTTAGACCTATAGTATCTGCTGATGGCTCAAAAACATTGCCTTTAGCAAAATATGTGGATACTAAAGTTAAACATATCTGGGTTAACAATAAAGTGATACTTAAGGATTCCTGGGATTTATTGAGAGATTTCACCAGAACTATATTCTGATAATTTATTATTTGTTACTATCGATATTATTGATCTTTTTTCCTGTATACCTTATGAGTTAGGTATGAAAATGTTTGAAGAGGTTATTTTCCAAGATAAAAGTTTATCCCACAAGGAAAAGGTAGCGAGCACAGGCCTCATGGACTTGGTCCTACAGAACAAATTTTTAGTCTTTAATGGTGAATTTTTTCAGCAAATTCAGGGTGTAGCCATGGGAGCTGCCTGTGCTCCTACATTTGCAAATATAATTCTGTCAAAGTGGGAGGAAACATTTATTTTACATTCAAAGTTTAGTTCCTGTTGGATGCTATATTGCAGATTTTTAGACGATATAGTTATATTTTGGACAGGAAGTAATAAAGAATTTGAGGAATTTATAGAATACATAAATAATAGTACCAGTTTTCTAAAATTTACGTATAAAACGTCTTATGAAACTCTTCAATACTTAGATTTGGAAATTTATAAGTTTAATAATAAATTAGAAACTAGAATACATAGAAAACATACCTTTTGTAATTCCTTCCTTCCTTCACTATAATAGTGCACATCCAGCACACTGCAAAAGGAATATAGTGAAGGGACAATATGTTAGAGGTAGCAGAATGACAAGCTTGGATAGTGACTTTATTAAAGAATGTAATTTTCTTGAAAATATGTTCTTAGAGAGGGGGTATCCTAAGGAATTCATTAATGTTATTAGAATTGAGGTAGAAAAGGGAAGAGAAAATAAATTTAAATCTATTAAAGGGGCTGTTAACACCATAGATGTAATACACAATTATAATGAGTGTAAAGAGATGGAAAATGTAGGTGAATTTCAACAAGCCCTAGTTTTGGAATTTAATGCAACTAATTACAATATAAGAGGGATTTTTCAGAAAGAGTGGGAAAAATTTATTTCCCTTTCTGATTTGGAGAATGTACCTAAAATAATACCTAAGGTAGTTTACAAGAATTCAAGAAGTATAAGGAATATTTTCGAAAATAAGAATAACAATAATTCCAACTTTTGTAGGAATGGTGAAAGGAAATTGGGCACCTTCCAATGTGGAAGGTGTAATCAGTGTGAGTTTATTATTAATAAGGGGGATATATTTTTGGAAAGTAGAAATAGGTGGATAAGAAGTAAAGGACGTTATAATTGTGACACTAAGGGGTTAGTATATCTTGCCTTATGTGGAAAATGTAATGCTTTTTATGTGGGGAAAATGGAGAAAACACTAAAAAGAGGAATATAAGAACACATTTACGACATATCTAAAGGTAAAGAAACAAGTGCGTTATTTAAACACTCTAGAGTATGTGTAGGTTACAAATTCCTCTTTTTAGTTTTGGAGCAGATCAAGAATGACATTATGGGTGGCCCATGGGAAGAAAGAATAGAGTGTAAAGAATTATGGTGGCAAGTAACCCTGGAAGCGGAAAAATTCCCAGGATTAAATGATTACCTTTCTATTTTGCCACTTAAAGATAAGGGCTACAAAAATGTAAAGAAGAAAAAAACATTAATGTAATATTTTTTATGACAATCAATGGTGCTGTTCCCTTACATTTTGTATTAGTAAAGAAAGGAATCATATAAACATTGCACTTATAAGCACTTTATTCCTGAAAAGATTTGTTCTTCTATTTTTAATAATATTTAAGGTTGATGTTTTTAAAGTATTTAATGTAATAAAATTAGCATGATTTTAATAGTATTTTTAAAGATAGTAATTATTTAAGCTGAATCCACAAGAATAGAATGTAATTGTAGTAATAAATATTTGAGCCCACGTAGGTAATGATTTGTGTATTTGAAATGAAATTAAGGGATTTCATTGGTTTATTATTTTAAAAGGTGTATAAATGCAATTAAGGTAATTAATTCATCTGATGAAGTCTGAACTGTGTGGACGAAAACGCATGGTTGTATTCAAGGCGTTCATGTGTTTTTTTATTTGCGTGGAGAATAAAGTGAATTTATTATTATTCAGTTCGTACTTGCTGTCTCCGTAATTGCAGCATTTCTTTTGATATCACTCGGGGAGTCTGTTACAGAAGACACTGATTTCATGAGGGAGAAGGATTCCTCAGATTGCCACCCGATAACATCTCCTTTGGAGATATCCCCAAAGTCCTCAAACAGAAGGGTGGCTGGTCTTCCCAATTTCCTTCTTGTAAAGAATCAGTGTTTCTGGAGGCTTTCGGTTCTGGACCATCTATGTCTTGGGTGACCCACCCCCCAACAGGTGAATTGACTGACTCATTTTTCCAATGGGCTTGTAAGGAACTGGACACTGTCAAACTTATTCCAAATGCTTGGACAAATTTCTTGTCCCTTCTGCTGATAGACCCCACTGGAGCAAGGGAGACTCAGCTGATGCTATGGTGGTGGCGGCAGCCACCAAGAATGAGCTAGCTAAGCAGAGCTTGTCTGTCCAACCTATGGACAGGGAGTCTGGAGCGATTGACAGATTTGTAAAGCAAGTGTTCACCTCAGCTACGTTCACACTTAGGTTGTTAAACTACTTGGCACACTTCACTCTGCTACAGAGAGATTTGACTAAGGAGTTATCAAATACTCTGTTGGAATCCATGTCTGTGGAGGATTTCAAAAAGACTTTCTCTCAACTGGCCACTCTGCTATCTGTTTCTAATGCATCAATGAGGCAGATCTCCCATGCAGCAGAAGGTACCTCACAAGTAGCCAGTTCAGGCATACCCATAAGGAGACATGCATGGATGTGGCTATGTGATTTTGTGGAGCCCTTTAAGACATCCTTTGTCAATGCCCCCTTTTATGGCACTTTCTTCGTCTGGCCATCAGTTAAAGACATGTTTACCTGCAGTGAACAAGAGGGAAAGACTGTCTGCCATAGGAATCAAGTTTTCTACCCCTCAACAGACCTTCTATAGAAACCAGTGAAGTGGTAAGAAGATGTGGTTCCAAAAATCTCAGGGACCTTTCCAGGATTTGTGAAGGCATAATTCCTCCAGAGGTAGAGGAAGAAATTTTAATGGAAGACTTCACCATATAGGCATAGGGGCCCTGCAGAACTAGGGCTTCAGAAATTCTTTTTCTGTTAGACCCTCTCAGCACTCCTGAAGTGTTGCCCAACTGTGCAACTCTGGAGGCAGTTGCGGGTTGTTTCTCTTTGCACCTAGATCCCTGGGCAGATATCACAAAAGATTCATGGGTACTAATCCAAACAGACAACATGGCAGTAGTCTGGTACATCAACAAACAAGAAGGAACCTGATCTTACCCACTATGCAGAAAGGGCATGAGGAATTGAGAGTGGACGATTGCTTCAGACCACTTTCTGTTTGCAGTGCACATCTGGGGAAAACCAACATGCTAGCAGACAGGCTCAGCAGATCCATTCTAATGCCTCACAAGTGGTCTCTCAGCCAATCAGTAGCGAATATGATTTTCAGCCACTAGGTCAGCCTTGCAATGACCTATTTTCCTCACGCCCTCAACAAGTGCAGCAAGTACTTCGCTGTGACCCCTCCCCTTTGGAGGAGTCACCAGTAGATGCTGTAATTCACAATTGGCCTCCAATTCCCTGTATGCCTACCCTCCTATCTCTTTGATTTCGAAGTTGTTACAGAAAGCAACAGGCTGAAGAGCTCAGGCATCCTCATTGCCCCCTTCTGGTATGGTTCCCCTTCCTATGGTCTCACTTGAGATATCCTCCATGGATACTGGTAACCACCCAGGATCTCCTGTCTCATCCATCGAGAATTCAACACACCAGTCTCCATGCTTTCAAGCTAACTGCATGGTTTCTCCACTTCCAGCAGTAGTTAGACTGTCCAGGCTTTCTTCCCCAGTCTGTGAGAGTATCTTGGTGGCCTCCCAGAAGGCTTCTACCAAGAAAGTCTTCAGAGGCAAGTGGAAAAGATTTTCTGTTTGGGCCTCCAACCAGAATACTGACCCTTTTTCAGCACCAGCTTCGGCCACTCTGTGTCTAACAACCGAAGGAGCTAGTTTTACTACAATTAAGCTTCAATTGGCAGCAATTTCTAATTTCCATTCTGGAAACAAATCCTTTTCTGTGGTTTCATCCAGATTGTGCAGAGCCTTAATGAAGGTGTCTTTCTCCTCAAACCCCCAATAAAGGTTCCTTCTCCTCGTTCCTTACTGTGGTCCTCAAGTGATTAACTCAGAAATCCTTTGAACCAGCAGACAAATGCAATACGAAGTTTCTTTCTTAGAAAACGATCTTAGTAGCTATCATTTCAGCAAAAAGAATTTCTGAGCTCCAGGCCCTATATGCTAAGCTTCTTTACATTATTTTTTATGAAGACAGGGTGTCTCTGTGGGCCAACCCTTCCTTTCTTTCTAAAGTGGCGACGGAATGTAACTTTAACCAGTTCATACAATTAGCTTTCTTCTTGCCAAAATTTATGTGAATACATGCTTCATCTCCTTGATGTGCACAGACAATTATGTTTTTTATGTTCACATGACAAAGCAATTCAGGATGTCTGATCAGCTGTTTGTATCCTTTTCCCGTAACTGCTTGGGTCAGACAGTATCTAAAATTACAGTAGCCAACTGGATTACTGATTGCATTTCATTGATTTAGTCTCAAAACAGACTAGATTTGCCATGACCCCCCTTGAGCTCACTCCATTTGGTCTATGGCTACTTCATCTGCTTTTTAGTCAAGGACTTCCACTTATGATATTTGTGCTGCAGCCACTTGGTCAAAGACTCATACTTTTGTTACACATTAGACATTATCCCCAGAAGCAGAACTTCTTTTGGTTTCACAGTGCTTCGGCATGTCCTTCCATGATGGCCTTCCAAGGGCTACGTAGCTGAGGACTCTGTCCCATTGGTGAGGAAGAATGAAAAGGACAACATCAGATTTATAAGTTATGTACTCATCATAACTTGTCATCTGTGTTATCTATTTTCATTCTTCCTCACCTTAACTCCCATCCACCCCCATCCTTGTCACTCCTAGAAGTATCTGTTAGACTGTATTGGAACCATTCAGTTCCACGTTTGAGCTCTGACTTTTCTTATGTCTATATCTATTGCTATTATAAGGTGGGAGATTAGGCACCAAAGTTGATCTGAGGTGTTGGGGATAGAATAGAGCATTATTAGTAGAGGAAGGAGCTCGAGAGCTGGATCCAAGACTTGTGTATGCAGATGAATTAAATCCAGGGATCAGATCCGAAACCATTGGTGAGGAAGAATGAAACTGGACAACACAAATACCAAGTTATGGTGAGTACATAACTTATAATGTGAAGTTGTTCAATCTCGCCGTTCATTCTTCATTGATGGGTTCGGAGCCGATCCTCGGCTCCGACATGGCCGTTTAGCAAAGCTCAAAGATTACCAGCAGCTCGAGACCAAGCCCCTTATCCCATGATGCATTGCTGGAATTATCTCAGATCTAGTTTGCTGCGGCACTGATCTCTTGGTTTCCAGCATTGCTCGAGACTTTTTGTGGGATTTTCTACACATTTGCAAGTTTTCTTCATTTTTTTTCTTATATATATATATATATATATATATATATATATATATATATATATATTTCTTAGATATAGTTAGACTTTTTAGAAGAGTTCCCCTTTCCCTTTTATAGCTTTGCCACGTTATTTCACGTGCTTCTTGGCCTTGGCCTCAGTAGTTTAGACTAGTCAGGAGTGTATAATATTATCCTATATTGTATTATTTTTAGAGTGGCCTCTTTGGGCGTTTGTTTGTCAAAGTTGTTGATAGTTGTTATTTTTCTAATTAAGATATTATGTCTGAAGATAAGAAGAAATATCCGAAGTATGGCTTTAAAAACTGTCCAGACTGCAGACAAAAAATGTCTGTGACCAATGCACATGTTCAGTGCGTTTATTGCTTGGGTGAGGTGCACCTTCAGGAGTCCTGCAGTATCTACCACTCATTTTCTACTAAGGTGCTGGCTCAGAGGAAGAGGAAACTCATAGACTTGAGGTATCCTTAAGCACCCCTTTGTAGAAGCTTTGTCTGACCAGGATGGGGCCAGCAAATCATCAAAATCTTCAAAATCTTCAAAATCTTCCGAGTCTAAATAAAAAAAAGTGGAATATACTGTGACTTCAGCTCCACAGCCTTCTGAGCTGACAGTCTGTTCTTTTCGGAGCTGAGACTCTGGCTTGGAACCAGTCTCCGAGACTCCCTCTTCTCCACTTTTCCAATCGGCACCATTGGTGCTTTCTTCCAGGTCATCTGTTAGCCTTTCTGATTCGGACATGGATCAACTGGTACAGAGGCTATTAACGGCACCAGGCCTAGTTAAATTGTTGTCGGCTCTGACCTGGGCGTTGGAACTGAAGAGCACACTTCCTGAATTGACTATTCCTCCTCCAAGCCGTACCGGTCCTTCGGAGCCGGAGGAGGCTGACTTGATGATTGTAGAACCTTTGGAGCCGACAGGTGTTCCAGTATCATCGGCTCCATCTGCTCAGACATCCTCTGTGCTGACCGGGGACTCTAGGAGCCGACGCTCCCCTGTCGGATCCAGGGAGGATAGTTGTGCTGACTTGTCATTGCCGACTCTTCCTCTCGGGGCTTCGGCTCAGGTGAGCTCTGCTCCTACCTCGGGCTTGGAGCTCACGGTACAGCAACAGGTTCATGTCCTGCTCCCCCTGAGAAGAGCGAAGGCAAGATGGGTTCTCCAGCTCCTGGGGACTATGGCGGCAACAATTATGTTAGTCCCTCTAGCAAGATTACATATGAGGCTCCTTCAATGGCTCCTCTTTGCTCAGTGGTCTCTCCAAAGACTTCCACTTTCCCACCCTATTTTACTCACGGACAGGTGCAAACAGGATCTCAGTTGGTGGTTTTGCTTTGCTTTGCACCAACAATCTGGACAGGGGAAACCCTTCGTACCGCCGGTCCCGATTGCCACGGTGACCACGGACGCCTCCCAGATGGGGTGGGGGGGCATTATCTAGGCAGGACAGTCCAAGGCACGTGGCAAGAGCACGAGATACATTTGCATATCAACGTCCTAGAGATGAGAGCTGTGCTACTTGCGTTGCAGGCACTTCAGAGCTTTCTACCTCTCGGGACTATTGCAATCCACTCGGACAATATGTCAGTGGTGTGGTATCTGAACAAGCAGGGAGGAACCAAGTCCTACCCCTGTGCAGAGAGGCCATGCGAGTGTGGCAGTGGGCAGTATCTTCCCAACGTTTTCTGGTGGCAACGCACATTCTGGGGAAGTCGTGTGATCACAGACAGGCTAAGCAGAGCTATTCTGAATCCTTACGAGTGGTCCCTGAACGGTCTAGTTGCAGAACGGATCTTCAGCAGATGGAGTCAGCCTTGCTGCGACCCTTTTTGCCAGCCCCCTCAATGCCAAATGCAGCAGCTACTTCACGCTGATCCCCCCTCAGGGGGAGTCACCCAGGACGCTCTAGTCCACGATTGGCCCTCCGGTCTGCTATATGCCCTTCCTCCATTTCCCTTGCTGTCAAAAGTGATTCAGAAAGCGCAATCCTTGGGAAGCAGAATGATTCTGATTGCTCCACACTGGCCTCGTCAAGTTTGGTTCCCCTTTCTCCATCCCTACATCGTGGGCACGCCTTGGACTCTGGACCCACAACCAGATTTACTGACACACATGTCAGGGCAGCTCCATCCCTCTCTGCCGACCCTCCGATTGACAGCCTGGCTACTCCACTTCCGTCGTTAGTTAGGCTTCATCACTTTTCACTGGAGGTAGTTCATATTTTATCTTCCTCTCATAAGCCCTCTACTAGGAAGATTTATTTCAGCAAATGGAAGAGATTTTCTATTTGGGCTCATACCCAAGGGATTGACCCTTACACAGCTCCAGTTGCTTCTGTTCTGGAGTTCTTGTCTATGCTTTTTCGTCAGGGTTCAGCATCTGCCACCATTAAAGTCCAATTGGCAGCGATTTCTAACTTTCATGTTGCTAATGAGTCTAGTCTGATGGCTCACAGACTCTGTAAGGCTTTCCTGAAGGGCACTCTGTTACTCCGTCCTCCTGTTTCGGAACCTATCATGCCTTGGGATTTAAATTTTGTTCTGCAGGCTCTTACTTCACCACCCTTTGAGCCTGCACCTACTTGTGACTTAAAATTCTTGACCTGGAAGACTGCCTTTTTAGTAGCCATCACATCAGCCAGACGCGTCTCAGAGATTCAAGCTCTTTCTATCAAACCCCCATTCTTGATCTTTCATAAGGACAGGGTTTCTCTCAGACCTAACCCTTCCTTTCTTCCTAAAGTGGCATCTATATCTAATCTTAATCAATCTACTGAGTTGCCAGTGTTCTTTCCCCAGTTTTCAAACAAGGCAGAATTTAAATTTCATCAATTGGATGTACACAGACAGTTACGTTTTTATCTGCACAGAACCAAAGATTCACGAAAATCTGATCAGTTGTTTGTTTCCTTTTCGGAAAACAGAATTGGGTCTTCTGTCTCCAAAATCACCCTATCCAGGTGGATATCCAGTTGCATCTCTTTCATTTATTCCTCAGGGGGTAAAAATCTACAGTTTCCAGTCAAGGCTCACTCTACTCGGGCTGTATCTACATCTACAGCCTATCAGGCCAGATTGTCTATGGATGATATTTGTGCTGCAGCTACCTGGGCATATCCTCACACCTTTGTTACTCAGTACAAGTTGGACGTGGTATCTAGGGGCAGGTCTTCCTTTGGTTCCATAGTGCTCAGGAGTATTTTCCACTGAGCCTCCCAGAATTTAGGTGCTGGGGTATGCTGTCCCACGGGTAAGAATGTAGGCGAGATTGGACTACATAACATCAAGAAGTTATGTACTCACCATAACGTTCAATGTATGTAGTCCATCTCGCCTCACATTCTTACTTACCCATCCACCTTCCCCCTTCCTGGAGGATCTGGAGGTTAGGTCTGGTTTTCAAAGCTCCCTTCACTCTTCGCTTATTCTTCTTTCCTTGGGTGGTGTTATGCATGAGGTATGAGTGTTGGTGTTCGCAGCAAACTAGATCTCGGGATATGGAACAATGCAGCGTGGGATACCATGTTAGCCCAGCCAATAGAAAGACTTCGAGCTAGAAAAGTTTGGCTGAGTCAGAACCGATATTCGGCTCCAAACCCATGGGTAAGAATTTGAGGCGAGATGGACTACATACATCGAACGTTATGGTGAGTACATAACTTCTTGTTCAGTTCAGCGACTTTCACTCTGCGATCACTGAACTATCTGACCCATTTTACCAGACTGCAAAGAGATCTCCTTAAGGAGCTGGGAGATTCTCTTCAGGGTACTATAGCTACAGGCATCTCTGACAAAGATTCGGCCCAGCTACCCTTAACTCCATTGTGAACTCGTCCATGCGCCTCATATCATATGCGGCTGATGGTTCAAGTAGGGCTGCAGGTACAGGAATTGCTCTTCGCAGGCATGCCTGTTTGCACCTCTGTTCCTTTGTGGAGCCTTTCAAGTCTTCATTTGTAAACACCCCGTTTGATGGCTCATCCTTGTTTGGGCCAAAGGTAAAGGAAACATTGACCAACTGTGAACAGGAGGGAGAGACTCTGTCTGCCGTCGGAGTCTGTTTTTGCACCCCTAATCGGCCTTTTCCCAAAGGCCAAAGGGGAGGGAAGATGTGGTTCCGGAAAGCCCAAGGAGCCTTTCAGGACCCCCTCCAGGGGCAAAGGAGGGGGTAATAATGGAAGACGCCGCCCTCGCAGCAGAGGGAATCCGCAACACCAGGGTGACAGAGATCATTTCTCTGGCCAACCCTTTCAGCGCTCCTGAGAGGAGGCCCAAATGTCCTGCTCTGAAGGCAGTCTGGGGTCGCTTATCGTTGTACCCAGAAGCCTGGTTAGATATCACAAACGACAGATGGGTACAACGCATCATTTCCAGAGGGTATTTCATACCGTACTCCGCTCCACCCATTCCCCTCAAGAGAATCCCGGATGTTCCACCCAGTTACAGGGAACAAGCAACCATAGAGGTCCGCAAGTTGCTAGAAAAAAAGAGTCATCCAACCAGTCCCAGCAGACTGAACAGGATTCGGAACTTACTCAAGATTCTTTTTGGTTCCAAAGAAAACAGGGGACTGGAGACCCATTTTGGACCTCAGCAGACTGAACCAATTTGTAAAAAAAGAGAAGTTTCAGATGGTCACACTTTAGTCCATACTCCCTTTTTAGGGAAGGACAATTGGATGTGCTTGATCGATCTCAAGGATGCGTACTACCACATAAAAATGGCCAGACCATCCAGAGATCATCTGTATTTCCAGCTGGGAGCCAGTCACTACCAGTTTCGAGCCCTGCCCTTTGTTCTCACTACAACCCCCAGAGTGTTTACCAAATGTATGGCAGTGGTCACGGCTCACCTGAGGCATCTAGGATTCCAGGTGTTTCCATACCTAGAAGATTGGCTCCTTACCTCCACCACCAGGCATCAACTGATTCAGGCAACAGAATCCACTCTGACATTCTGCAACCACTTAGGCATTACAATCAACTTCGAAACGTCTGCCTTGTCACCATCGCAGCATATCATCTTTCTAGGGGTAGAGTTAGACACTTCAACCACCACTTTCATGTCTTCCAGTCGAAAGGGTATCAATTCTTCGCTAACACATCATATCACTGGTTTCAAAGAATAGAGCTCCAGCCGCAGAGGTCTTGAAAGTACTAGGTTTGATGGCGGCAGCAATTTTAGTCATTCAACTGGCGAGGATGCATATGCAGATTCTTCAATGGCTCGTGTTCACTCAGTGGTCTTACCAGGACTTGCCAATGAACCATATGATTCTGATTACAAACTCTTGCAAGAGGGATCTTCAGTGGTGGTTGACAACTCTACATGTCACAATAGGACGCCCCTTTGTACTTCCCCCTCCAGTAGCCACTGTGACCATGGACGCTTCCCTGATAGGGTGGGGGGGCATTTTCAGGGAAAGACTGCCCAAGGCACATGGACAGATCAAGAGTCACATTTGCATATCAATGTCCTAGAGATGAGAGTGGTACTTCTGGCATTGCAGTACTTTCAGGACTCTCTTCCTCTAGGGACAATTGCCATACAGACAGACAACATGTCAGTGGTCTGGTATTTGAACAAACAGGGCGAGACCAAGTCTTACCCCCTTTGCCGAGAAGCCCTCAGAGTTTGGCAGTGGGCTGTGTCATCCCAACGCTTTCTGTTGGCAACGCACATTCCGGGGAGCTCCAACGTGATAGCGGACAAGCTGAGTAGGGCAATATTGTTGCCACACGAGTGGTCCCTCAAACAGGAGATTGCGGACATGATTTTCCGCAAATGGGGCCAGCCTTGCTGCGATCTTTTTGCCAGCCACATCAACACCAAATGCAGAAGCTACTTTGCCTTGATCCCCCCTCCGGGAGAACCCTCGAGGGATGCACTCATACACGATTGGCCCCTGGGTCTCCTCTGTGCATTTCCCCCAATTCTACTGATACACGGATTTTTACAGAAAGTGAAGTCACTGGGAAGGACTGTCATTCTTATAGCCCCTCATTGGCCTCGGCAAATTTGGTTTCCATTTTTTTAATATCATCTTTTGGAGGATCCATGGACCCTGGACCCAGTTCCAGACCTTCTGACACACCCGTCAGGGGACCTCCATCCTTCCTTGCAGTCACTGAAGCTAACTGCTTGGCTGCTCCAATTCCCCGTATAGCCAGACTTCATAATATTTCAGATATCACAAGTCAAATTTTGTTGGCTTCCCACAAACCTTCCACCAGAAAATTGTATCATAGTAAGTGGAAACGATTTTCCATTTGGGCTTCTAACAAAAACCTTGATTCTTACCAGGCTCCATTGTCATCCATTTTAGAATTCTTGACCGGGATTTTTCACGAAGGAGCTGCCGCTGCTACCATTAGGGTCCAGTTAGCGGCTATATCTAATTTCCATCTTGGTACTGATGGACTGAATGTTATGCAACACCAGTTATCCAAGGCCTTCCTCAAAGGTACTTTTCAAATAAGACCTCCAGTGAAGACTCCTTATTCTCCCTGGAGCTTGAATTTCATGCTTTCCCATATTATTCTTTCTCCCTTCGAACCAGCATTATCTTGTGAGCTCAAGTTTCTGTCATGGAAAACTATTTTTCTAGTGGCCATTACTTCTGCCCGCAGAATGTCAGAGCTTCAGGCATTATCTATCAAGCCTCCCTATATGATTTTTCATCCTGACAGAATATCCCTTAGGACTAACCACAAACAACCTGCGGTGGTGGTGCTGCGGTAGCGTTGTCGCCTCACAGTAAGACGCTGTCTGGTTCGATTCTCAGCTAGAGCGTCTTCTGCGTGGAGACATGCATGAATGGGCATCAGGCCTGGCAAGCCGGTATGCAAAACTCAATTGCCAATCATTAGCGGACCGGAGTTCTTCTGTGGCGACCCCTAACCGGGAAAAGCCGAAAGACACAAACAAACATGTTCTTAGACAAACATAAATCAAGTTATTGAGTTGCCCGTTTTTTCCACAACCATACCAACAAATTAGAATACATGCTGCACAAACTTGATGTTCACAGACAGCTTAGATATTATCTGGACAGAACAAAAGACTTCAGAAAGTCAGACCAGCTTTTTGTTTCATTCTCTGAAGCCAGAAAAGGTAGACCAGTGGCTAAAACAACCCTTTCTAAGTGGCTTTCAGATTTTATCACCTACACTTACTCATCTGCGAATAGGTCTTTGTTGCATAAAGTGAAGGCGCATTCAACCAGAGCAGTCTCTACTTCTTCGGCCTTTCAAGCCAAGTTACCTCTTGACAATATCTGTGCTGCAGCCACTTGGTCTAAGCCTCACACTTTTATCACTCATTACAAAGTGGACAAGGCCTCCAGGGACAAGGGCTTCCTTTGGTTCTATGGTCCTGAAAAATGTACTCCCGTGAGAGACCCAGGATTTAGGGTGCTAGGGACGCTACCCATCAGGGAAGAATGAACGGCGAGATTGAACAACTTCACATAAAGAAGTTATGTACTCACCATAACGTTCCATGTGAGTTGTTCCATCTCGCCTTCATTCTGAAGTCCCTCCCTCCTTCCCCCACCTGGCTGACGGTTGACCTGGAGACTGACTTCATCCTGGTTACTCATCCTGGTTACTCAATGATCTGAAGTAGTTAACTTCATTTTACCTGCAACCTGTGGGTATATGGATCCGTATCGGATCCGAGCCAGCAACTTTTTTTCTAGCATTTGCTCCAAGTCCCGAGCTCCTCCACTTACCCATAATGTCCTACCATCTCCTATCTTCCCTCAGATCTCGTTTGCCACGCCAGTAGTGTGCATCGTGGTCTCCTTTGCTCTGAGCTAAGGGATAGTAAGTGGAAACGTTTTGCTTATATCAAGGTGTGCTTGACTAGGATTACCCTTCCTCCCCTTCTGTAGTAACGCGTTTGGTCGTTAGTGTAAAAAAAAAAAAAAAAAAAGTTTTTTGTATTAGAGTAGTAGTTAGGCCTGCCCTTCCCCTACCTGTGTGTGTGTGGTTTTTGGAAAGGTAGTGTTTATACCTTTGAGTGCAGGACTATGGCTGACCAGCCAAAGCCTGTGTTTGAAAAATGTACAGAGTGTGGCCATAAACTTTCCCCTGCCAATGGTCACACTCTGTGTGTGATATGCTTAGGAGTGGCACATTTATCCACTCAGTGTGCTGTCTGTTCAGGCCTCAACCCTAGGGCCCTTAGGGATCGTAAGGCCAATCTAGTTACCAAAGGCCTTCTCCCTGTTGCCATGCTGGAATCTGCCTCGGCCTCTGTTGCTAGTGTACCACCCCAGACAGGGACTCAACCTCCCTCTTCATCTGGTGATGGGTCCTCGAAAGACAGATCTTCAGTCAGCGAGTCTGACAAAGATAAAGAAAAAGAGAAGGAAAAGGAAAGGTGCAGAGAAGAAAGGGAGAAAAAGAAAGACAGGCATCGTAAGAGAGCCCCAGACAGGGAGCTCTTTCTCAGCCCCCCATCTAAGACCATGAGGCCTGTTTCTCCTCAGCTCCGGTCACTTCGTTTCTCACTGGAGCCGTTGGAACATTCGGACCCGAGGCCCTCCACCCCTCTGCGCAAACCAGCCAGATCTGAGTCAGTAACCTCTTTGAGGTCGACTCGGAGCCTATTGGACATGGATATGGATAGGATGATGCGGAGATTTATTCAGACCCAAATTCAGATGGGAGTCTTGCCAGGTCCCTCTCCCTCTGGAGGGGTGACCTCCATGCCTCTTTTTCACCCCATCTCTCCTTCCCCGGTCCGTGCTTTGGCTTTGGAACTCTTGGATACAAGGTTTTTCGGAGCTGGTAGCTGGGCGCCGATGGTTCCTCCAACCTCGACCGGCTGGCTCCAGTCCCCACTTAGGATCCAGGGAGAACTTCTCCCTCAGCCTTTGAAGTGGTGGAGAGGGTTCTCTCCCAAGGATTGAGACCCCAGCCCATCCCCTTGGATACCACCCAGACCCCCCTGGATTTGGCAACGACTCCCTTCATCCTGTCCTAGGGACAACCAGTGCCAGAGGATCCCCAGGTCATTTTCTCTGTGGAAACCCCTGCGGCTCATGGATCCCCTTCTGAAAGTCCCACTGAAGAGGGTCACGGCAAGCGCAAGTGCAAAAGGAGGCACTTGGACTCCGAGTCCCTCACCACTGACCCTGACTTAGATGAAGGAGAACGTTTCCCCAGGTCACCTCCTGAAGACGTCTCCTTTGGAGAAATTATGGAGATCCTCCACCAGAGGGGAGGTTGGTCAATCCCAAAACCTTCTGGGGATGAGTTTGTGTTCCTGGAGGCCTTTGGCATGGGCCTATCTACTTCCTGGGTGTCCCCACTAGCAGACCCCTTGGTGGACCTCATCACCACGAGGGCATGGAAGGAGCCCGACATCGTAGAGCCCATCCCTAATCGTCTTGCCAAGGTTTTATCTCCTCCTTCTGTTACACAACCCTGGTCAAAAGGAGCCTCAGTTGATGCTATGTTGGTCGCAGCCACAAAGAAGGAACTAGCACAGGAGAGTTCCTTAGTCCACCCTCCAGACAAGGAGTCCAGGTCAGTGGATAGGTTTGGGAAGCGCGTATACGCCTCAGCGACTTTTTCTATCCGTGCGCTGAATTATTTGGCACGTGATTCATCTTCAGCGAGACCTTGCTTCGGAATTCCTTGAGTCACCCCCAGAGTCTTTATCGCTGCAGGACAGACAGCTGTTCATGGCGAAAATGTGTACTCTGAAGTCAGTCTCAAATACATCTATGCGGCTACTTTCCCATGCCACGGAAGGAGCAGCTAGAGCGGCTGGGACAGGCATAGCCATGAGGCATCATGCCTGGCTCAGATTGTGTCAGTTCATGGACCCTTTCAAGGCATCGCTTATCAACGCTCCCTACGATGGTCCTTCCCTCTTTGGAAAGACAGTATGTGACACACTTGTCCAGGGTGAAAAGGACGTGAAGACTTTGTCTGCCATCAGAGGTCGCTTCTCTAACCCTCAGCGGTCCATCTCTAGGAATCAAAGAGGGCAGAAGAAGATGTGGTTCTGAAAATTTTAGTTTTCCCAGGATTCTTAGGACAGCTATTCCCCAAGAGGAAGAGAGGGACAGGATTGATGCTGAGCCAGAGGTAGAGGGGGTCCCAGGAATTTCGGGTCTAGGGAACCCTTCTCTGATAGACCCGGTCAGCAGCCCTGAGGGGTTGCCCAACTGTCCTACTCTGGAGGCAGTCGGGGGGACGATTGTCCTTACACCCAGTGGCATGGGAGTCCATTATGACAGATTGCTGCATTCTTCAGGTAATATCCAGAGGTTACTCTATTCCTTTCATTGCCCTTCCAGATATTACAAAACACCTCCCGGATGTTCCACCTGCTCACAGGGAGGCTGCAGCTCTAGAGGTTTCAAAGCTGCTTCTCAAACGAGCCATCGAAAAGGTTCCCCCCAATAAGTGTGGATTAGGCATCTACTCAAGGTTCTTTTTGGTGCCAAAAAAGACGGGGGACCTCAGGCCCATTCTAGACCTGACAGCATTAAACCTGTCAGTAGCAAAACAGAAATTCCGGATGGTCACCCTACAGTCCACTCTACCTTATCTCCGAGAGTGCAACTGGATGTGCTCGTTAGACCTTCAGGATGCTTACTACCACATCAAAATACACAGAAGCTCCAGGAGGTTTCTGCGCTTCCAGCTGGGAGCCAGTCACTTTCAGTTCAGAGCCCTACCCTTTGGTCTCACCACAGCCCCCAGGGTGTTCACCAAGGTAATGGCAGTTGTAGCAGCTCACCTGAGGCTTCAGGGTATTCAGGTGTTTCCATACTTGGACGACTGGCTGTTTGCTGTGCACAACAAGCATCACTTGTGTCTGGCCCGAGATTATTTCATTCGGTTAGCAGACCTACTGGGAATTAGTCAATGTTCACAAATCCCATTTGCAACCAGTACATATTCTAGACTTCATTGGGGCATGGTTAGGCACTATGCAGATGAAGGTATTCCTAACTCCAGACAGGATTCTACATCTCAGGTGCTACATAGCTCAGATAGCGAACTCCAAGTCTTCAAAGGTGAGCGAGGTTCTGCAGGCTCTGCGCTCCATGGCTGCCACCATATCTATTCTCCCGTATGCGCGCCTTCACATGCGGGTTCTTCAGTGGACTCTGGCTGTTCAATGGTCTTGGCTAGACCTAACCATGGAATTTCCAATCAAGATCAGTCACGTCTGCAGGACATCTCTTCTTTGGTGGTTAACTTCACCGGAGATATCAAAAGGACGCCCATTTGCGTCACCCCCAGTCCAAACCACAGTGACCACGGACGCCTCCCAACTCGGGTGGGGGGGACACTGTTCGGGAAGGACAGTCCAAGGCACGTGGTCCCAGACAGAGACCAATTTGCACATAAATGTTCTAGAGATGAGGGCAGTGCTTTTAGCATTGGAAGCCTTTCACACAGTCCTCCCTCTCGGATTGATTGCAATTCAGTCAGACATGTTAGTTGTCTGGTATATCAACAAGCAGGGGGGTACCAGATCCTACCCTCTATGTCACGAGGCCATGAGAGTGTGGGAATGGGGGATTTCCACCGGTCGGTTTCTGATAGCAACGTACATCCTGGGGCGCTCCAACATTTTAGCGGACAGATTGACTCGGGCCATTCTGATGCCTTACGAGTGGTCTCTGAAACAGTCAGTAGCGGAGGAGATTTTCCTGGCATGGGGGTCAGCCTTGCTGCGATCTCTTCGCATCTCCTTCCATAGCGAAATGCAGCGCGTTCTTCACTCTGATTCCCTCACCAGGAGAAGTCCCCAGAGACGCTCTAGTCCATGTTTGGCCCCCCGGGCTTCTGTATGCTTATCCACCTTTACCTCTCATTCCGAAGTTTCTTCAGAAAGCTTGCTGACTACGGTGCAAAGTGATCCTCATTGTCCCGTTCTAGCCTCGTCAGGTTTGGTTCCCATTCCTATGGTCTCATCTCTTAGCTCCACCGTGGGTTCTGGATCCCTGCCCGGATCTAATTTCCCATCCGTTGGGGACACGTCCGCCCGATCTGGACAGCCTCAAGCTAACAGCTTGGTTGCTCCAGTTCCATTAATCGCCAGGACTCCCGGTCTTTCATCCCAGGTAAAATCCATTCTGGTGGCCTCTCTTAAAGTCTCCACTAGGAAACTTTATTGTAGTAAATGGAAGCGCTTTTCCGTTTGGGCTTCACAGAGAGAAATAGATCCCTTTACAGCCCCTGTTCCAGCGGTGTTGGACTTCCTGTCTGGTATCTTTCAGCAAGGAGCTAGTTCCTCCACAGTGAAAGTACAATTGGCAGCCATTTCCAGTTTTCACGTTGGTGAAGACAACATGGCCTTAGCCTCCTCTATGCTGTGTAAGGCTTTTCTTTAAAGGTACTTTTCTGTTATGGCCCCCTGTCAAGGATTCTGTACCTCCTTGGAACCTTACTTTTTTTATACAGGCATTGGTGGCCCTTCCTTTCGAACCCGCAGCTTCGGTAGACTTAAAATATTTGTACTGGAAGACAGCTTTCCTAGTCGCCATCACATCAGCTAGGAGAGGTTCTGAGCTTCAAGCTCTGTCTACCATGATTCCGTATTTGGTCTTCCATAAGGATAGGGTCTCCCTTCGTACTAACCCTTCCTTCTTACCTAAAGTGGCATCTGAAGCAAACAAACCAGTCTATTAATCTGCCCCTTTTCTTTCCCAACTTCCAAAATAAAGGTGAATACAAAGTCCATTTGTTGGATGTTTCACAGACAACTTCGTTTATATTGTCATAGAACAAAGTCTTTCCGCAAGACTGACCAATTGTTTGTTTCCTTTTCCAAAGCGTTTATGGGAAAAACTATTTCTAAAGTTTCTTTAGCCAGATGGATCACTCTTTGCATTTCACATGCTTACAAAGCAAAATGTTTATCTCCTCCTAGTATAGTTAAGGCTCACTCTACCAGGTCCATGGCGACTTCTGCTGCTTTTTCGTCCAGGGTTCCTTTGGACGATATTTGTGCAGCAGCGACATGGGCCAATTCACATACCCTCATTTCCCATTACAAATTGGATCTGATTTTGAGGGGTAGATCATCCTTTGGCTCTGCGGTGCTCAGGAATATCCTTCCATAAGGGCCTCCCAGGATCAGAGTAGCTGGGGACTCTGTCCCACAGGTTGCAGATAAAATGAAGTTAACTACTTCAGATAAAGAAGTTATGTACTCACCATAACGTTCCGTCTGAGTAGTTAGACTTCATTTTTCCGTAACTTTTCCTCCCTTCATCCCCCGGACCTTATCCTGTTTTCAGGTTGGTTATTGGGTTGAGTTGCATATATATTGTTAGTTGCAGCAAACTCAATCTGAGGGGAGATAGGAGATGGTAGGGCATTATGGGTAAGGGGAGGAGCTCGGAGCTTGGAGCAGATGCTAGAAAAAAAGTTGCCGGCTCGGATCTGATACGGATCCGTATACCCACAGGTTGCAGAAAAATGAAGTATAACTACTCAGATGGAACGTTATGGTGAGTACATAACTTCTTTTTTCTTCCTGTCTGGGGAGATTAGTCCTCTTACTAGGATATGGTACACGCAGCAAACAAGATCTGAGGTAATTCCAGCAATGCATCATGGGATAAGGGGCTTGGTCTCGAGCTACTGATAATCTTCGAGCTTTGCTAAACGGCCATGTCGGAGCCGAGAATCGGCTCCGAACCCATCAGTGAAGAATGAAGGCAAGATGGAACAACTCACATGGAACATTATGGTGAGTACATAACTTCTATATTTCCTTCTCAGACCTTCACTCAAGGATCCTACTTCTCCTTGGGATATCACTGTTTTGCTTCAAGCCTTAACCCAGATAAACCTTTGAGCCTGTAGCCAAGGTAGACATCAAATTTTTGACTTGGAAAAAGTACAGTTTTGTACCTACCATAAATGTAGATGTCCGAACTGGATAGCATCTGCAGTCATAACAGCTGGGTCCTGTCCCTGTCAGCTCCACTTTTTCTGGTGGCAATAACTTCATCCTAGAGAGTATCAGAGCTACAAACTTTGTTCTGGAAACCTCCTTACATTATTTTTTCAGAAGAATAAAGTATCCCTGTGAACTAATCCAACTTTTATCCTTAAAGTAGTCATTGAGACTTCACTGAACCACTGCATCTATCTGCCAGTCTTCTTCCCAAACTTTACCAACAGTGAAAGTGTTTCACCTACTGAAAGCGCATTACCATCTCCATTTCTATCTCCAGTGTACCAAGAATTTTAGGAAGACAGACCAACTGTTTGTCTCCTTCTTTAAAGCTAAAATGGGGCAAGGGGTTTTCTAAAGTATCTTTAGGTAGATGGCTATTTGACTGCATCTCTCATGTTTATAAAGAAAAGGCCTGTATTTCCTAATTCTGTTAAAGCTCATTTGTCTAGATCTAGCAGGGTGGCTGACATGATCCCCGGGGTGAATTTCCTATCTCCCATCCAATATAGGTTCATAGGTTATAGTGAACTTGAATGTGTGTCGTGGAAATTCATTACAGTGTTTGGCCAGGGTATTGGTATCCTCATTCAATCTTATGTCCCTTATGTGTTCATAAAAACGGCATCTAAATTTTCTTTCCATTTTCCCTATATAGATTATTTTTTAAAATTAAAGGCACTTGAAAGATAGAACCCAGGAACGATAGGGGGTTCCTATGACTATCCGGCTAGTTAGATATCTGTTTTACATATTTTTATACATATATATCTTTGTATATATTTTTCAGATATATAATTTTTAAATAAATGAATTGGGAGTCATGTACAATATGAATATTTTTATGTAAAGCATTACTATTATAAAAAGGGAGGCTACTGCCACTTTAATATATTAAAACACTTTAGTCTTCATTGGCTGACTAGTGTGGGCTGGGGATATTTAAACTAGTGTTTGGTGTTTGATTTCATACTTTGACAAAGTCTCTGAATAGTCAGAGACGAAAGCACTTGTAACATGCTGGATTTTAGTGTTTTTTGTGTACTTGGATTTTAATTGCATCTTTCTTGGACACGGAGGGAAAATAAACAGTGTTGTAATCATTATTATAGCTTTTGTCCTTGGTTTCTGCAATTTTAGATTTAAAAGATGTTTTTCAGCACATACCTGTTCATCCAGACTTCAGGTGTTTCTTAATGTTCTCTGTGTCTGAATCACATTTTCAGTTCTTTGCCTTATCCTTTGGACTATCCACTGCACCAGGAGTGTTCACAAAGTGTCTAGCTCCAGTTATTTATTTATTTATTTTACATTTGTTGACCGGGTTTGTCCGAC
This sequence comes from Protopterus annectens, assembly GCF_019279795.1. Classification (NCBI taxonomy): domain Eukaryota; kingdom Metazoa; phylum Chordata; order Ceratodontiformes; family Protopteridae; genus Protopterus; species Protopterus annectens. Next base: position 1,627,760,741 of record NC_056725.1, read on the forward strand.
TGAGCTAAGTAGCCCTTTTTCAGCGGAGACCCGGGGAGAAAAGCTCCACATGTTCTACAGATTAGCATTTACAAAAATAAGTAAACAATCAACAACTGGTTTGCAGAAAATATTCAAAGCAATATACATGAAAAACAAGGCTTTACTACAGGAAAATAATCATTATGTCTGTCAGATTTAGAATCCTACATCATTCAGAAGGACTAACAATAGTTTTGTCGCCAGATGTAGAATCTTAGATTATGCAGATAAGAGTGTATGTAATGTGCCTACGATAGAGAAGTTAATATGAGACAAGGTCTAGAAAGTTAAAGAAAGTTAGTTACACAAGTTGGGAGCAGATAGAGGTGCGCAATTAGGGTTGATGAGCTGTTTAAGGGATGTGGGTACAGAGGCAGGTCCATTGGCTTAACAGGCATTCTTTAGTGGCTAGCTTGAACTAAGTTGCTTGTGTGACCTAATCTCTAGTGGGAGTCATATTATATTTCATTACAGACTACAGGATATACACATTTCCCATACTTAGATGTCCTGCTTGTCTTTACAGAGTCTTTTTCATCAGTGTTAGGAATCTTTCACTTGGGTGAGACATCTCTTATACAAGCTGGGATTCCAAGAAAATGTTCAAGTCTTTTTTGAGTCATTTATACAGGGATTGTGTTCTTGAAGTGTCAGTAAGACACCTCAGTTCAAAGAGCTTTTTTTTCCACAGGAAAAAAATAGATCCACTTCTAGAGCTATTTATATGGTTTTCCACTCATACTTCAGTCACCATGAGGGAATAACTCAGGATTTTAGATCTCATGGCATTTATGATTCTCATGATCCCCCTGACAAGACTCCACACTAGAAAGATGCAGTGGTATCTGAAGTCTTTTTGGTCCCAGCACCAACATCCCATGTATTTTCAAATACCAGTGCTGGGGTTTGTCAGAGAATAAATCATTTGGTGGCACCAGCAAATAGCCTTAAATCCAAGTCTCCCCATCTCCCTTCCTGTTTCAAAGTATTCAGTCACCACAGACACCTCTGACTTTGCTTGGGGAGGAGTTTCAGAAGGGATAAAAGTGAAAGGTGTGTGAGACACCAAGGAGAAATACAAGCACATAAATATAAAGAGATACTTGCCATGATCAAGGGACTCAACTCTCTGAGTCATCTTTGGTCCCTGGGACCTCTTCAAGTTGCTACAGGCAATACCACAGTCTTGTGGTGTATCAGCAGAGTAAGGGGGAATCGGGTTGTACAACCTTTGCAGGTTAGCCATGCTAGCATGAGATATAGATTCACAGCAAATCTCATTCTGCAGGCATCCTACATTCCCTCAGAGAAAAACTGTGTGGCAGACAAGCTGAGCAGGTTAAGGATGGACCCTCATGAATGGAAGCTAGATCAGGGAATCTTCCAAGGTTTGATCCATGTGTGGGG